>NW_007728982.1:52683-64601 GCF_000696425.1 Galeopterus variegatus | reverse complement strand
TTTTTTTTTTTTGGCTGTTATTTGATTCATAGCTCAACATACTGCAGAAAGTGTGATCATTGTAAGAGTCAACAGAATCTGCTCTACACTGTGTGAATCCAGCATATCTATTGCTGAAATACCTGCCTTTGTTCATCCACAGGACATTTTAGCTGCAACCTCTGAACCAAGAAATGTAACTTACTGTTTTACAGAGCAAGCAAGGGAACAATATGAGAACATGTTTGTTAGTGAGGTGTGCTCAAGCTAGCCAATGCTTTCAGATGAGCATTGATGTCTTCTGGAGAGACAAAAAAAAAAGGATTGATTTACAAGGATCTGCTTTCCTATCCTGGCCTTGTGATATTCAGTTACCATCTGTGCTTTTCCATCCTCTTCTCCACCATGCCCAATCCCAAATTCTTTCCTGCATGTTGTATAGTGTGCTGTTTTGTTGGTTATTTACCTCCTTAATTGGTTCCCTATGCCCTACCATCAGTCATTTAGCACAGTCATTTAGGCTTCTTTTTTAGTGATGTCTGGGTCATGCAATTGTTTGTATTGTAGTCTTTCTTATTTTTACTGTTTGAACCCTCACAAAACATGGTCGCACTATTTGCAATTTTGAAATTAAAGCAGCACTATCTCCATGCAAGGTGCAGTGACTAATCTTTAGACAATTGAGGATAAACTGTCAACACACATGATTACAACACACTTCATTGGCATGACTTGGAGTGATGCAGCAGTGGATGATCCATTATAGCAAACAGTAGGTTGTGCTTGCCAACATCAGTGGTCAGGGAAAACCTGCAATAGTTGCCAGGAAAGATCACAAGAGGACAAGCTATGCCTATCCATTTGATGCTAAAAACAGTGTTGCTTTCAGCCCCTATTTTTAGGGCCATCATATGGATTTTGTACTTTTCCCCAAACTTTTGCACTCGTCACTCCACACTAGGACTTTTTGCATCCCAGGGAAGGGTTTCATCCTTATCTCTTACAGAATGTGCATTCATGAGGTAGGAGGCTACTGGCTGCTTGAGCAAAGTCTGCCCTTTTTGTCAATGTGTGTTGACTGTCCCTGTGAGTCAGATGCAGAACACTTGGCTCCTCTATTATCTATTTCATTTATCCCCACAGTGTGCCTGTTGTGCTTTCCTCCATGTGACAGTCCAATAGAAAGATCCTCTTATTTCTTGCTGCTAAAAAGACAGGAGATTACTTATGTGTTCTTCTAATGGTCATGGGCTCAGGTAAAATTCCAATACATTACAGATCATGGTGGAGGTGGGACTCCAAATTGAAACTGAAGAACTTTTTCAAAATTTCCTCATATGCACATTGTCATCTCAAAACAATGCACATGCCACTTGAAGCTCCCAAGACTTTTGAAGTCATCCTTCTCTCTCTTCAGTTTCCTTTCCAAACACAAACATCCAAGCTCTTTTGCACAGTAAAATGTCGGCATATTAGAAATGGCAGTTTCACACAACAGATTCCAGATACTTTGGTTAGCCTAGAGTAAAAAAAAAGAAACAAAACACTTGTAGTCACAACTTCCCTGAAATATTTTGTGTGCAATTCAAAGCGTATTAGAAATGGCAGTTTCACACAACAGATTCCAGATACTTTGGTTAGCCTAGAGTAAAAAAAAGAAACAAAACACTTGTAGTCACAACTTCCCTGAAATATTTTGTGTGCAATTCAATTACCACATTGCAGGGAGCATGTCGCCTATACCATTTTATGGAAAATAACTTTAGACACACTAGCAAAAACTTTCTCAGTAACAGTTGATAGACTAGAGAGACTTGGGAAACTGACAGAAGAGACACACATTGAGTGTGTCTTGTTAATATGTTTAGTAAATCATTAAGTATTTAATTTGTATCTAATACTCTAGGGTCTTCATGTGTTAATGATCTTCTCATACTTTGTATTAGGTGCTATGGAGCCTTCTATGCTGAGAATTTGAATATAGTGCAGCAAATGTTATATGAGGGGTGGTATAGTGTTCAATGGGAAAAAATAAAACTAAATTTAGACAGCAAATTGACATTATGTGTGCACAAAAATATTTCTAATATTTTTTTACTGTTGATATATCTGCATATATTGCTGACCAATGCAAATATGCTACAGCATAAAAGAATTTAAAGTTTACTAAAGTTTTAAGAACAAAGTATGCTGTCTTATTTTTCTTAACATTTTAATTTACTATCTCTAAATTTTCATTGACACAGTTTCCATAAGAACAAGCCCTACAGATAAAGATAACAAAGAGTGATACAGATTCACCTTTTTCTTGACCTGGATTTTTTGATGAAATAAATTACTTGACCATTTGGCCATATAAATAGACTTGTACATGGATAAGTATCATGTATGTTTAGGAAAGAGCCAGGAGCGCATATGTACAACCAGATCTGCATAACAAATCAAGAATCTTATAATGACCATTTTTGTCACAATGGCTTCAATTCAGGGGAAGAAAACCTGCAAAAACTTAGACTAGGCCACTATGAAAGTGCTTTGATTTTGAAATCGAGAATATAGAGAACTACCTTGATATAAAAATATCATCCAAAATGTGATTGTTTGTAAAATTAAAATTGATGCATCACAGTAATAGATACAAGTTGATGAGTTTACAAACACTAAATCTCTCTTTCTGTAGTCCCCAGCTCATGGCCTGGACCCCTGGCCTCTGCTTCCTGTCATGATGAAAACCTCCCCGCCTCATCAGCATCAGCAGCCAGGCCTTGCTCACCTCCGGGAGGGTGGGTCGGCACCACGCTTTTTACTGCTGTGGGAGTCCTCATCAAAAACTAAAGCATCCTGAGTTGGCTACATTTTCATAGCTGCTTGGATAATTTTAACGTGGTTTTTGATGCAAGGGACATTTATGTTGTCAGAAGAACAGTTTTACATGATTTGTACAAGAGTTTTTTATGGCTTTTAAAAATGATTCTAAATCCAAAAGAGATTTAGTATGAGTGATGGGCAAATGGGCCCAGTAGGAGAAATTAAATATCAGGGAAAAGTATTTTCATTTGTGAATATAATTATCGTAACTTTGGTAAGGTCTAATCTGCTAGTTTCTAAGCTGAGAACTAGAACTGGACATAAGATTATAGTTTATAGACAAATTATATATTTTGTACACAAAAGCAATCATTAGACTGTAATAATACACTGAACTTGTATATAACTCATGTTTTTCTCAGTAGTGTCACCTTTGTCATTTAATTTGACCTTTACAGTCACCTCGTGGTTCAGGCAGAAAAAATATTTTTATTTGCATATAGCAGATGAGGAGACTGAGCTCATATCAGTAGTGTCACCTTTGTCATTTAATTTGACCTTTACAGTCACCTTGTGGTTCAGGCAGAAAAAATATTTTTATTTGCATATAGCAGATGAGGAGACTGAGCTCATATAGGGTACAGATTTGAGCAGAATCCTTACCATCTTTCCTTGAGATTTTAGGGTTGCTAATGCATGGAACAAACTTCACCAACTAAATTCACACAATTGTATAGCTGAACGAAACAGAAATGTATCCCACCAGCAAGGTGACCCATGTAGACAAAGCAATCAGCACTCCACAATTAATGCCTATTTAATAAAGAGTTATGTGGAAGCACCAGTAAGAAGAAACTACTAGAAGAAAGAGGGCAATGCCATGGAAGTCAGTGATTGATTTTCTTGTTTCTGGTTTAGAAAAGTTTTAGCCTAGTAGAAATATTATCAGGAAAAGGCTCATGAACTCTAAGTGGGAGCAACTGATGAGGTGGTTGTTAATAACAAAGCTGAGGTAGGTTAGACTCTAGGGCTCACGCAAAGACAGTCTGGTGAATCCCAAGAAAACTGCAGGGACAACAGCAACAAAGGCCCCTTTGCTGGTATTACATTTTCCTCCCACAAATTGAAGTGTACTCACAACAGTGGAGATGAGACTTAAGGAAAATAGACCTCTTTTGTATTTCATGGCTGAGCAAGGTGGAAAGCAAATGGCAGAATCAAAAGGAAACGTGAAATTCGAGGAATGTGAAGTCAGAGTCGGGATTAGAGTACTCAGGCTGCATATGCTAACAGTAGTGCTCTCAATAACAACAGAAGGGACGGAAGATATATTAATCGCATGGCAGGAAAGGTGGCTTTGAAATATTTAGAAATGTGTTTGAAAGTAACAGAAACAAAAACCAAAAAAGAAATGTTTGGGTTTTGGCTGAATCATACTAAATTGCCATTTTTGTAGGACAAAGTAGATTGAATGACAGCAAGTTCATGTGGCTCAACCTCAGTACATTTCTTCCAGGTTGCGTTGGTTACTTACTCAGCTAGAGAAGGATGCAGAACAAGTGGGAAGTGGAAGACTTCGAAGAGGTCTTGACGTTTTCTGGTCAGGAATTAGTAGAATATGACATTAATGAGAAATGCTTGCCAAGTAAGGAAGAGAGAGTCCGTGATTCCCCTCTTCATCCTGCCCTCGCCCACCTTTGGGCCCACTTCCCCCACTCCACACTCTTGCTTGCCCCCGAGCCCCCACCACGTACATATTTACTCTTCCTCTCCCACATCTCTTTCCATCTGATTCTAATACTTGCTGAGCGAGATTACAGCAAATGGTGGGAGCAGGGACGTGAAGACAATGATCCAGATGAACTTACTAGCAATGATAACTAATGATATTGGCACATCTAAGTGAAGGAGAAAAGCAAATTTCAGAATGAAAGGCTGGCAGTTGAGCGTTGTTCTCATAAAGGTGCTTGAGGCAAAAGCAAAACTCCTCTTCACTAAGTATTAGAAATCAAGTTTTGCTGTTTTACTTTTATATATAAATGGATATTCAGCAGACATGAGGCAGAATCAGGTTGTTTATAGCAGAGTTTTTTTTCCATAACTCAAAGGAGCCACACCTTAAGAAAAATGAAATAAATGACAGCAATTTTACTTGGTTTCTTTCACTGTATCAAAGTACAGATTACATATAGGAAAGTTATAACGTGCAATAATCCTGTGTGCAGGCAGCTCAGTGAAGTTTTATACCTGCACTCACCTACACCACCCACATCAGGGGCACATTACTTCCCACAGCTGAGCAGGCTCTTTGTGCCTCTGCCCAGTCAGTATCCCACAGATGCAATCACTATTTTGAATTATATTATCAGAGATTATTTTTGTCTGAAGTACAGATAATGTTTCGTATGGAAATTTATTCCATATAGCTTTGCAAGAGCATTTATGTAATTATGTTCAGAACAAACATCTCAAAAAAAACAAGTCAGAAACATTTCAGACAAATGACCTTAAAAACAAACAATTGACCAGCACAGAGATTTTGATTTTTGGTGGAGACACTATGCCCTGCCTGTTGGAGATGACCTGAGCTTCTGAGCATGGAAGAGCTTCCCCACTATGGTGGCTCTTTTCTGGTCGTTGGTATTGATGGCATCTGGAAATTTCTTTAGAGGCCATAATCACCTCCTTAAAATTGGAGTGGCTCTGGAGGAGAGAGAGCTGGCCAGAATGAGCCATGTACAGTCTCCGGAGGTGGGTGATGAGGAATGAGGCATATGGATTTTTCATTACCAGTCTTGGCTTCTCTTCATGATGAAATATGTGATTTCTAAGATGAGAGTTAGTGCATTAGGTGAGAATGTTTTCTGAATTTAAGCTGGTACCCATGGTCTAACAGGAGGACATATGAGAAGAGTTGGCCAGTCCAATGATCGCAGAGAATCTGGACTTTGTGACCTGAATATCCCACAGGCCAATTTACCTCCGGCCTCCAGGGTTTTGTGGATCACAGCATGTTGGTATAAAAGACACCATTCTTTCACATCTTAATTAAGATTCCATATGTTTAAAGTGCAGTTCCTCAATTTATCTGTTGTAGGGCTATGGAAAAACTGTTTCTGAAACTAAGTGTCACCTTCTGAAAATGGGAGTGATTCTATTTTGGATGTTGTTGAGAATTTGGTTAACTAACATATATAAGACGCTTAGAGGAGGAGTACATAGCATGTATCCCCTTTGCTTGGAAAACATTAATCTTGCAGCCTAGCTATGAAAACCAGCTTCTTTCTACCCACCAAAGGGGGCAAATAGAATTTGGAGCTTCCCCCAAATGCCCATCCTGAGAGGATTATCACTGTTTGGTTTATTTTATAGCTTTCTGGATGTATCAGTTTGCTAGAGCTGCCATAATAAAATACCACAGACCAGGTGGCTTAAACAACAGAAATTTATTTTTCACAGTTCTGGAGGCTGGAAGTCCAAGACCACGGCATGGGTACCTAACTAGGTTAGTAAATCTTTATCCCTGCAGGTGCTTGTCTCTCTCTAGGTTTGGGATTAGTGCTTTGACATTTGACCTCAGTTCACTGATGGGTTTACACATTCCACACATATAAATCATGCAAGGGCCTTTGCATTATATAACTTGCTTCACACTTAATTTTCTATTTTAGATATCTATCCATATTGATGCACCTACATAGTGCTAATCTTAACTATTCCACCAAAAAACTGTTTCACAATTTGTATATTTATTTCCTTGATGGATATTTACATTTTATAAAAATTTTCTTTTACAAACAAAGCTGAAGTGGGATCCTCATACATAATTCCTGTGCACATACTAGTATGTTGTGAAGCATTGTAATGTCATAGGATATAAACAACTTTTTTGTTAATATTTATTTCCATATCTCTTTATGAAATGTTTGTATACTATCAGCTATATATGTGGGTTCCTGTTTTTACTAATCTTTAATATTTGTTAACACAGAATTTGTTTTTCTTTGTGGCTAATATGAATAATGTTATAAAAAATTCTGTTATTTCAAATATTTCTCCTGATAACTATGTAGACAGAGTAAATATCTATACACATTTTATGTTTATTAGCTAGTTTGGTTTATTCTTTTTTAACTGCCTAACAACTTTCTTTTTCTAATTCTGGTTGGTTGTTTATTGATTTCATAATGTTTTTGAGAAATTCTCTATATGTACTTATCCCATGTTCGTTTTACATATGTCATATATTTTTTTGTAATCTATGTCTTATCTTCTAACCTCATTTAGAGTACATTGTCATAGAAAAGGGGTTATTTTTTAAAAAAAAATCTAATATTCCAAATCTTTAAATCTTTCCACTGTGACATGTATCTCCGAGATTTCCTGCCCTAAAAACAAAATGTATTTTTAATTCTTCTAAAGTTTATTCGAGGTTACTTTAAAAGAGTTCATGGAAAAATAGAAATAAAAAATAATATGAATCTTTCCATGAACTTTTTGAAGTACTCCTGTATATGTATTTTTCCTTTTCACAGTTAATCCTCAAAATGTAATATCTGAAATGTTTGTAATGGTAAACTATGCAATAACACTTATTTTGTTTTCATTTTTTTCATACATAGTCTATTGATATTATATCTCAGTGAACAGCCAGCCTCACATGGAGACGATATGGCACTTGCGTTATTTACCTATGCCCAGTACACGCTTGGGTCTGTTTGGGGGCCTCAGTTTTCCCCCACTGAATTATTTGAACATCATTGCTGTTCATTGTTTAATTTCTGTGTATATGTATTCATGCTTTGATGTTTTAGGTACATTCTCCTTCTTGACTTCTTTATATTTGACTCGGCTTTTATTGGCCATTACTGTTTTATATAAATTTTAGAATGAGTTTTTCTGAGTTTCAAAACATTTCTTATGATTGTATTGTTTTCTGTTAGAAAAGTTTACATTTTGTTGATTCTAACTAATTTAATGAGACTCACTTTGTGACCTAGTTTATTTTAGATATGAATACACATAGAAATGATCATATCCTATTAAATTTAAATTTCAAGTGTTCTAGATACACCCTATTTTTGATATGCATCATTTAATTGTGAGAGAAGTTTGCAGAGATCACTGTGAATTTCTCTGTAGTCTTGTATGTTTGTCAAGTCTGTCTTACATATATTAATGTTACTTTTAAAGCCATTTTTATGTAAAATAAACTATACCTACTTAAATTGCAGAAGCCGATAAGCTTCAACAGATGTATATATCTATTAAACCACCATTTATTCTGAAACAATAAAATATCAGAACATTTACATAAACACCACAAGAATGTCACTTCCACATTGATGTTTATCCCTTCCTCTGACACTCCAACAATACGTAATTTGCTCATTGTTACGATCCAACAATACGTAATTTGCTCGTTGTTACGATAGATTAGTTCTCATTTTCTAGACTTTTATATAAATGGAATAACATAGTATGCGTTTTTGTTGCATTCAGTTAATTCTGCATACCAATTCTGAGATTCATCCATATTTTTGCATCTATCAGTTATTTCCTTTGCATTATACGGACTTACTGTATCATATTTATGAATTAATTCACTTGTTGATGGTTCTTTGGGCTGTTTCCAGTTTTTGCTGTTGTGAGTGAAGCTATTACAAATGCTCAAAAACACATTTTTGTGATAAAATGTGTTTTATTTCATCTTTAGCACATGGAATTGTCAGACTTCTTCACTTTAGTCATCCCATTAGGTGTATAATAGTATTTCATTGGTTTAGTTACTCTCTGATAAGTTATCATAGTGACTATTTTTAATGTATTTAACAGTAATTTATATATGACTTTTGTGAGTTAATTGTTGTATCGTGTATTTGTTCCAGGCTTTCTCCTGGCTTGGACTACTGTCTACTCTTCTCTAAAAAAATAAAAAATATAATGGACCCATCTTATTCCTTCTCCAGTGCCTTTGAGCAACTTTTGTGTTTTAGTTTCGTTTGTTCATTTCTTTTTGCTGCTCACACATTTCATGTGAAGATGGATGAGTTGCCATGAGCTTACTCTACCACACCACAAGTTGAAGGCAGGATATGCCTTCGTGGGACTCTTTTTGTTTTTAGGTGTAGGATGTTGAGCTCGACATACATTTTTTAATCACAAATCTATTACCACTGGTCTGTGAAAACTTTCTCTGTAGATAAATGAAGGTGTTAATTAATACCCACTCCCTCCACCTGTTCCTCATTTCTATCCTTCCTGCAGATGAACACTCCAAAGCGTGGCATATGCATGTGATGCAGATGGCATGCGTGGTCTTGTAAAACATGCATTGTTTGGTGTTCATGCATTTTTAATCATGTAAATGGCATGATGTTATAGTTCTCATGTTATTACTTTTTAATTTTGTATTCTTAGCATCTAATTATATTGGTGTGCACACAATAATCTGTTCATTCTAAGTACTGCCTAGAATTTCATACTTTTCATCTATCACTTTCAATCTATCAATAATAGACAAAGTGATCAATCCCCATGATCATGAATGACAACATGATAAACATACTTATAAACCCTACCTTCCAGACCCATTCAAAATTATTTGCTGAGCTCTGCACTCAAGAGTGGAATTGATGTGTATGAGAATGTGCACATATTTAATTTGACTAAATCAGGCCAGTTTGTCTTCCACAATATGTGTGGCATATGGCTTCCAGTTATTAGATGACCTTGGTGTATCTTTTATCTTAGTACTCAGCAATATTATCTTTAATCTATATTAGTTTTTTTTTTTACCTTAAATTTCCCCTGGGTTGATATCAATATTTTCTCTCATTTGCATTTCCCTTTTTAATCTATATTAGTTTTTTTTACCTTAAATTTCCCCTGGGTTGATATCAATATTTTCTCTCATTTGCATTTCCCTGGATTAAATTTTCTTTTTCTTTCCAATCTTTCTATGACACTGTAAGCAATTGTGTCACTCGTAAATAATATACAGCTAGATCTTAAAGCCAAGCTAGAAATTTCTATTTTAGGAGACAGGGTAGGGTGTGGTCAAGTCCCGTGGCACACCTCTCCTTCTAGCAGGGGAGCCTGCAGCTGCTGGGCTGGATGTGGACATGGAGGGGCGTGGCTGAGGCCTTTGGCCCCCACCACCCTGGCTTGGGAGCCTGGGGAAATTCCAGGCCTTCTAGGTCTTATAGGTGTTCTTTGGTGGTGTTAGGCCTTTACTGGTAAATATCAGAACATTGTCTCTGATCTATGGGATTTTGCTTTTTCTTTCAGTTCTGTGTTGGATTATTTGCTGTTCCTACCACTTAAACTCTGCACTGCATCTAATTTGTTGTCCTTTGGATATTTCTAAAATAGGGGAACTTCCTGTAGGGTCTAGCACTTTAGCCCTGTGGTTGAGCTAAATTGTTTCATTGCTGCTGATTCCCTGGAGAAGGCTTTTTGTGCAATTCAGGTTTTGATAGTTGACCTTGTAAGCACTTCTAAGTCTTGTGAGGTCCGGTACACCTGGGTTGTGTGGAAACTCTCATCTGGGCCTGAGTCTTTTCAGCAAACTTCACCCCATGCAGTTCTATATTCCTGACCAGTCTCCATTGAGAGTGTCTGTGCTGACTGGAGGACAGATCAGCTGTCCATGTTGTGCCCCAGTGTTCCCCCAGTGGCCCATCTCCCTCACTGCCCACACTCCCAACACTTCCCATGGGGTGGGCCATGCACCAGTCCCTTACAATGAGTCGTCATCCTCTGAGTCACTCCCTTTTCAGTTGTTGTGGCTCTTCGCTCCTATCTGGGTCCACAAGAACACCGTTAGTGGTCTGGCTGGCCTGGGAGCCACCAAGGACCTCTTCTCCCCTGCCGCCTCTAAAGAACTTCATAGGAAGGGCACAGCAGTGGCTTTTGCCAGCTCTTGCTCCATGTGCTCACCAGGGCAAGGCTTGAGGTGGTCAGGGCTCAAAACAATCAAAGCAGTCCTTTCTTTCCCTCATGGTGGTTTCTCCTGACTTCATGAACTCTATAGGCCTCTCCTCCTCTTACCCTGAGCTCTAGCCCACATTTTGAGTTTAGTTTCTTTTTTTGTGAAAATTTTTGTCTGAATTTCATAGTATTCTTTTGGCCATGGGCTCTTTTTTTTGTGTGTTGAAACCTAGGAAGCCCTTCTCAGAACAATGTTTTGAAATGCACAAAAATGCATTTTTATCAATTTTAGATGTCCTTCTTCATTGTCTTGGATTTCCACACATTTTCGATAATCGCTGAAGACCTGCTTCTCTTTGTATTTGAGAGTACTATTTGCCTTTGCAGTGTACTTTTTGCTATTGTGCAGCAAGGGTGTAATGTTCTTTCACTAACCATGTATCAGCCACTTGGCCTTTGGGTGTGGGGACCCCCAAAACCTAATGGGACACCACCTATGACCCTGTCTCATTGTCTCATTTTTCTCCTCTTACTATCTACACTTACTGCTCCAACCTTTGGCAATTATTTACTCAAATTTACTCAGCCACAAAAAGACAGTAATCCTATTAGCTGTTTTGATTGCAATGACCCAATTGATTTCTTCCCCAGTTTGCAAGTATTACAAGCTTCCAAGATGCGGGAAAAGTATAGTCAGATTCTTAAAATGATCAATCTTGTTAGTTTAGAAACTTAAAATTACTTATTTTTTTCTTTTTCTTTCAAAGCTACTTAACCTCGAGTTTTAGTTTTGTGCTTACACTGATAATAAAACACATCACTGAGAATCCAGTTGTAGAAAAATAAACAAACAAATTTTAAGACAATCTGCCATAAAAGCCAAACCATTATAGAGGACTTCTTTGGGGAAAAAAATTACCTCACAGTTTCTGGAATGGTTGTTAATAATATCATGAAGGTTGAGTGGGTATCTGATCTGAATCTCAAGTACATACTTAAGACATTCTTAGTGAATATGAATAATGGTTGAGTTTATTTTCTAAGGAACCCACAGACCATATTGAAACCAGTTTTTCCACACAAAGTCTTCCAGATAACCTTCTACAATAGTCTAGTCTACATGTTTACTTGTGCATATATTTCTAACAATAACATATTTTTTTGTGCTACAGATCTCAGTTGGGTAAAAACTGGGTCAA
>NW_007728982.1:48934-52412 GCF_000696425.1 Galeopterus variegatus | reverse complement strand
TCATGAAGGTTGAGTGGGTATCTGATCTGAATCTCAAGTACATACTTAAGACATTCTTAGTAAATATGAATAATGGTTGAGTTTATTTTCTAAGTAACCCACAGACCATATTGAAACCAGTTTTTCCACACAAAGTCTTCCAGATAACCTTCTACAATAGTCTAGTCTACATGTTTACTTGTGCATATATTTCTAACAATAACATATTTTTTTGTGCTACAGATCTCAGTTGGGTAAAAACTGGGTCAATTAATACACTTAATTCTCAATGTGGTAAACTAGGAATGGGGATTTTCATTAAATGGTTTAAGTAAATTTACAAAATCAGTCAGGAAGAGTTTAAGAGCTATTAATTGACAACTGGGCTCTCTGTTTCCAGCTCTCTGCACTGATACCTAGCTTTGTATTAGACAAGACAAGGAAATACCACTGCAGTTGAGGACATGCTGTGTGTGAAGAAAGGGGAGAGACACCAGGAGAAATTATAAAACTCTATCATCCTAGTCAGCAAGTTTCAACTTGTAGCTTCCCTGATTGGATTATAATAGGACATGGTCATATTGAAAATTTCTTTCAATGTCTGCCACAGCCAAGTCTGTTCAATTTACACTGTTGACTTGGGCGGTTGATCCTGGGTGTGCAGACTCCGACTGTGGTAAATGATTTCCCTGCCACCATGCTATTTCATAATAAATAACAATTACAGTTCTTGGATTACACTTTTCCAAAGGATAAAGAACTAGCATGTGTTACACATTCACACATTTTTTAATATGAGCTCAAAGACATTGAAAGAAATTATATTTTGATTTTGCTATGTATACTAAGATATAAAAGTAGCCTTGATTTTTTCTGCTCTGAGCTATAAGAATGTCATACAATATTATTCATTTTTAATTTACTCTCAGAGTGACAGAATCAACTTCCTTGATTAACATTAGGAGTTATTTCATTTTCTTTAAAAAAAAATCACCTGCATAATTTCTCTTAATCTCACAGGCTCATCTCAGATCTCCATGCTTGAAAATTTAGCTTTAATTGTTCTCAGTCCTCATCAATCTCCAGGGAAACTTTCCATGGTGTTTACTATTGAGGGTATCTGCAAGTAATAGAAATATCCTACTTATAAATAAAATACCTCCCTCTCCTTCATTGCAGATAAAACACACCGCCACACACACACCATGCACACACACACCATGCACACACACAATTATGGTGTCAGCCAGTGCTGGGGTCTTAATCTGTAGGCTCACCTGGGAAAGTATTTGCTTCTAGCCTCACTTACATGGTTGTTAGAGAAACTCATTTCCTTCTGGGGTGTTATATTGAGGACTTTAGCTTTTAGCTGGCTGTTCGCTGGAGGTCCACTGAATTCCATGTCACATGGGCCCTATCTACATAGCAACATCATTATTAGAACCAGCAAGAGAGAGTCAGCCAGCAAGATGGAAGTGATAGTAATACAAAGCCATCACGGAGGTGACAGCCCATCACCTTTGATGTATCTTACTGGTTCCAAACAAGAACAAGTCTAGCCCATAACCTAGGAGAGAGGATTATACAGGGGTGAGAATACAAGGAAGTAAGGAAAGTTGGGATCATTATAAAGTTTACTCACCGTGAAAGGAACAACTGAGCAGTACAAAGATGACCTCCAAGAAACAAGATGATAACTAGGGTAAGTTGTGTTTCAGATTAAATGCAAAGTTTAGCTAATAAAAGGTTGGTAATATAAAAAATCACTTCTAAAATATACATTAAAGTTGTACATTGAATAATATTCACACAGTTTTACATTTCTATAAATTATATTCACCATTATTTAAAATCATAACACATGGGTATTATAATGATAATAAATTTTTACAATTTTCAAGTCCAAAGTTCTTCTTTAATCATAAAGAAAAATATTATGGGTTTTCAAAGATGGTGGACTAGAGGTGACCAGTGTGAAATCCTCCTGCAGAAGGGGCCCAGAGCAAGGAATGGACAGCTAGAATCAGCTCAGGAGGAATTTTCCCTTATAGTGAGCAGAATCTACTTAGCCATGAGCACTTCCCAGTGATAACCCTCCTATCGCGCCTGCTCAAGCCCACCCTCACCACCTCTGCAGTTGCCTGTGCCGTTGTCTATCCCAGGGCCAAGGACCAATTCCCCCTACAGGAATTCATTTAATTCCCCACAGTGGCTACTGGCACACACTGTGATATGGCCTGCACTGCCTACAGCTGAAGATGCCAAGTGCCAGAAACCTGTGCTGCCCAGCCACAGCCTCTGGAGCCCTGCCCCTTGCACCTTCAGCTGAAAAAGCCCTGTGGTGCCCAACCACAACTGCTGGAGCCGTGCCCTGCATGACCACAGCTGTTGCAGCCCATGCCACCTGGCCACAAATGCCAGAGCCCCAGGCTGCCTGGCCCCAGCATCTGGAGCCCTATCCTGCATAGGCATACCTGCTGGGGCCCAGCCACAGCCACCTGAGCCCCATACCACCCAGACCCAGACACCCATGCTATGCAGCTGCAGCCACTCTCAGCCACAGCCATGCCCAGTGGCACATTCCCCCCCCAACTACCAAGTCTACCTGGAACTACTGAGAATATAGAGTCTACAGGAACCAAAACTAAAACATGCCACCCAATAGATGACATAAAACAAATCAGTAGGAGAGATTCTCTGTCCTTTAAAGCCACTCCAGATTAATAGAAGCAACTGCTTCACCACATGACCAGACATCAATGTAGGAATGCTAGAAATATGAAAAAATAAGAAAATATGACAACTCCAAAGGAATGTAATAATTCTCAATACCAGATCCCATACAAAAAGAAACCCTTGAAATGTTTGAAAAAACAATTGCAAGCAACAATATTAAGGAAATTCAGTGAAATACAAGAAAACACAGATAAAATGACACAATGAAATGAGAAAAATAACCCAAGACATGAAGGAGGAAATTTACAAAGTGATAAATGGGAGCAAACAGAAAAACAATTTCTGTTCTCAAAGACAGTCTTTCTGAAATAACCGGAGCAGATAAGGAAAAAAAAAAATTTTGAAAAATGAAGAAAATCCTTGAGAGCTATCAGACAATGTCACAATTTCTGTTCTCAAAGACAGTCTTTCTGAAATAACCGGAGCAGATAAGGAAAAAAAAAAGAATTTTGAAAAATGAAGAAAATCCTTGAGAGCTATCAGACAATGTTAAGTGCAAAAACATCCAAATCATGGATGTTCCAGAAGGGTAGGAAAAAGGAAAAGTCACTGAATACTTATTGAACAAAATAATAGCAGAATACTTCCCAGGTATTGGTAGAAATATGGACTCCGTATCCAAGAGGCTCAAAGATTCCCAATCAAAAATTCAATCGAAAATGATCCTCTCTGAGACACATTGTAGTCAAACTGACAAAAATAAAAAAAAAGAGAGAATCCTTTAAAAAGCAAGAAAAAAGCACAAACTACCTATAAGTGATTC
>NW_007728982.1:45775-48106 GCF_000696425.1 Galeopterus variegatus | reverse complement strand
CGAAAATGATCCTCTCTGAGACACATTGTAGTCAAACTGACAAAAATAAAAAAAAAGAGAGAATCCTTTAAAAAGCAAGAAAAAAGCACAAACTACCTATAAGTGATTCACCATCAGCCTAACAGCCGTTTTCTCAGCAAAAGGCCTACAAGCCAGAAGAAAATGGGATGATATATTTAAAGTACTAAAAGAAAAAACTGCCAGCCAAGAATACTATAACCAGCAAGGCTATCATGCAGATATGAAGGACCTGGAATCCAAAAAAACAATAAACACCATCATGAATACACAGGAAAGTTGATATCCCACTGATAGAGAACATATGTCAATGAGAAGAAGGAAAAACTTTATCACAACACCTCAGAAAAAACAACAAACACTGAAGACAAACAAAGATGGGGAAAGAGAGTAAAAAAATATATTTAAAAGAACCACATGAGAGCAATTCCATGGCACGAGTTAGACAATACCTTTCAATAACAACCCTAAATGTAAATGGGTTGAATTTCCCAGTCCAAAGATATAGACTGGTTAATGGATTAAAAAACTAGACCCAATTATATGCTACCTATAAAAAACTCACCTCACCTGTAAAGACTCATATAGACTAGGAGTGAAAAGATGGAAAAATATAACACACAAATGGAAACCAAAAGTGAGCACAGGTAGCTATTCTTATACTGGACTAAAAAAAGACAAATCAAAAACTATAAACACAAAGAAGATATGATAAAGGAATCAATCCACCAAGAAGATGTAATTATAAATATACATGTGTCCAACATTGGTGTACCCAGATTCATAAAGAAAACTATTACCCCTACAGAGAGATAGACCCCACTAAAATAATAGTTGGGGACATGACCACACCTCTCTTAACACTGGGAATATCATCTAGGCAAGAAATCAACAGAGANTAAACACAAAGAAGATATGATAAAGGAATCAATCCACCAAGAAGATGTAATTATAAATATATATGTGTCCAACATTGGTGTACCCAGATTCATAAAGAAAACTATTACCCCTACAGAGAGATAGACCCCACTAAAATAATAGTTAGGGACATGACCACACCTCTCTTAACACTGGGAATATCATCTAGGCAAGAAATCAACAGAGAAATACAGGATTTCAACTACACTGTAGACCAATTGAATTTGGTGGACATCTACAGAACATTTCCTCCAACAATCAAGAATACACATTATTCTCATAAGCACATAAAACATTCTCCAAAATAAACCAAATATTAGTTTACAAGTATGGTCTCAACAAGTTTTAAAAAATTAAAATCATTTCAAGAATCTTCTTAGATTCACAATGGACTAAAACTAGAAATGAATAATAAGTGAAACTTTGGAAGCCATACAAATACATGGAAATTAAACATGCTCCTGAAAGACCTATGGGTCAAAGAAGAAATTAAATGAAATCACAATTTTTCTTGAATCAAGTGAACATAAAAACATGTCATACCAAAACTTATGGAATACCACAAAAGCAATACTCAGAGGGAAATTTATTATAAGAAATGCTTTCATCAAAAGAATAGAAAGACTTAAAATAAACAAGTTGATGTTATACCTCAAAGAACTAGAAAAACAAGAACAATCCTATCCCAAAATTAGTAGATGGAAAGAAATCATTAAGATCAGGGAAGAATTAAATGAAATAGTGACCAAAAAAAAAAAAAAAAGAAGATTGAAAAGATCAATGAAAAAAAAAGTTGGCTTTTGAGAAGATAAACAGAAGAGAAAAACCATTAGCTAGTAAACCAAAAAAAGAGAGAAGACCCAAATGACAAAAATCAAACATTAAAAATGAGACATTACTACCAATACCACAGAAATACAAGGAATAATTACAGACTATTAGGAAATTATGAGTAATATATTCCAACACATGTGAAAACCTGGAGAAAATGGATATATTTCTGGACACATACCAACTACCAAGAATGAACCAAGAAGAAACAGAAAAACTCAATAGATCAACAGTGAGCAGAGATTGAAGCAGTAATCAGGAGTCTTCTAACAAAGAAAAACGCAAGACCAAATGGCTTCCCTGCTGAATTCTATCAAACCTTTGAAGAGGAATTAATAGCAATTATTTTCAAGTATTCCAAAAAAGAAGAAACAGATGCCATTATTGCAAACTCACTTTATGAGGTCAACATCAAACTGATACCAAAATCAGAAAAATATACGAAAAAAAAGAAAACTACAGGCCNGGTTGTTATATCTTCCTCTCCCCCCCCCGTTTTTTTTTTTTGTTGTTGTTGTTGTTTGTTTTTTTTGTGTGTGTGTGAGAGTGTGTGTGTATGTATGT
>NW_007728982.1:31630-45765 GCF_000696425.1 Galeopterus variegatus | reverse complement strand
AATTATTTTCAAGTATTCCAAAAAAGAAGAAACAGATGCCATTATTGCAAACTCACTTTATGAGGTCAACATCAAACTGATACCAAAATCAGAAAAATATACGAAAAAAAAGAAAACTACAGGCCGATAACCTTGATGAACATAGATGAAAAGTGCTCAACAGGATATCAATAAACAGAATACAGCAGGTCATCAGAAAGTTTACACAGCAAGATCTAGTGGGATTCATCCCAGGGATGTAAGGATAGTTCAACATATGAAAATCAATTAATGTGATGCACCACATCAACAAAAGCGAGGACAAAAATCATATCATTATTTCAATAGATGCAGAAAAAGCATTCAACAAACACAGAAAAAATATTTGACAAAATTCAAAATCCCTTCATGATAACAACTCTCAACAAATTAGGTATAGAAAGAAAGTATGTCAACACAATAAAAGACATATATAACAATATCACTGCCAATATCATTCCAAAGGGGGAAAACCTGAAATTGTTTCCCTTAAAAACAGGAATAAGACAAGGATACCTGTGCTCCCCACTCCTATTTACATAATATTGGAAGTACCTGCCAGAGCAATCAGACAAGAGAAAGTAACAAAGAACTCTTAAATATTGTGGGACAAAGAAACAAAATCCAAGTAGGGAAATGGAAAAATGGAATGAACAGAAAATTCAAAAAAGAAAAAAAAAGAGAGAGATAAAAATGTCCTTCAAATATGTGAACAAATGTTCAAACTTGCTCATTTTTAGATAAATACAGATTATCAATATTGAGATAGCATTTCTCTACCAGACTGCTACAAATTTAAAAAATTAAATGGCAATACATTCTTTTTGTGAGGCTGTCAGAAAACAGGCATTCTCAAGCATTATTGATTGGAATGAAAAGCATTTCAAACTATCTGGAGGAAAACTTTCCAGTACTGAAAGTAACCCAACCAACCAAATAAATAAAAAAAATACATATGTACTTAACCTCTGACTCTGAAATCCTACTTTCAAGAGGGGGAAGCCCCTCTGTCTGGAAGAAGGCAAGAAGCAGAGTACAGTTGGGGTCTTTGGCAGGAGCCAAGGGCAGCATTTCCCACCTGGAAGCAGGCAAGGAGCAGGCCCAAACCACCACTTCCATGTGGGTGACCTGCCACAGCCGCTGCCACAGCCATGGCAGCTGAAAAAGCAGCTCAATGCCATAGCAGTAGCTACAGCCACCATGCAGTTTGCCTGGCAGGGACTGACTATATTGACACAAGGAGAGTCATCAGCAGAGACCAGAAAAAGAAGAGGATGTCTCTCTCATTAAAGCCCAATCAGAGTAACAGAAGAAGCATCTGCTCTACCAAATGACCAGACATCAACATAGAGATACTAGAAATAAGAAAAGCCCAGAAAATATAACACCAACAAAAGAATACTGTAATTCTCAAATACCAGACCTTATAAAGCAGGAAACCCTTGAAATGACTGAAAACAAATTCTGAACAACAGTCTTAAGGAAACTCAATGAGATACAGGAAGACTCAGACAACATCATGAAACAAGAAGAAAAAACAGGATATGAAGGAGAAAATTTACAAAGAGATTAGTAACTTAAAGGAGTGTAGCAGAACTCATGGAACTGAAGTATTCATTTGACAAAATAGAAAATACAATTGAGAGCTTAAGCAGCAGACTAGAACAAGCAAAAGAAATAATTTCTGATTTTTTAAAGTTTATTTATTTATTGATGTTATTTTTTAACATTCTAAGATGTTGTTGCAGAATTTCTGATCTTGATGATAGTCTTCTAAAAATAACCCAGGTGGACCAAACAAAGGAAAAAAGTATTTTAAAAAATGAAGAAAATTTAAAAGAGCTAGCAGGGAACCTTAAGTACACAAACCTTCTTATCATGGGTGTCCCAGAAGGGGAGGAGAATGGAAAAGGCATGGAAAACCTACTCAATGAAATAATAACAAAAAAACTCCCAAGTGTAGGGAGAGACATAGACTTTCAGATCTAGGAGGCTCAAAGATCCCCAAACAGATTCAACCAAAATAGATTGTCTCCAAGACACATTATAGTCAAACTGGCAAAGACAAACACAAAGAGAGAATCTTAAAAGAAGCAAGAGAAAAGCATCAAGTTAACGAAAAGGGCTCCCCCATTAGAGTAACAGCAGACTTGTCAACAGAAACGCTATAGGCCAGAAGAAAATGGGATGATATATTCAAAACACTAAAAAGCAAAAACTTCCAGCCAAGAATATTCAGCAAGGTTATCCTTCAGGAATGAGGGAGAAATAGTGTATTTTCCATACAAACAAAAACTGCAGAAATTCACACCACATGACCAGCCCTGCAAGAAATTCTCAAGGGAGTCTTACATCAGGAATCCAAAAAAAGATAATCACTCATCTTACTAGATATAATTCTCTTAAAATTCTATGTTTTTTCATAATTCAGTATTGGTAGGTGGTGTGTTTCTAGGAATTTATTCATTTAGTCTAGTTGATCTAATTTGTTGACCAATTATTTATAGTATTCTCTAACAATAATTATTTATAGTATTCTTTTGATATCTGTAAATTTGATTGTAATGACCTGTCTTTCATTTCTGATTTTAGTTATTTGACTCTTCTCTCATTTTTCTTAGTCCATGTAGGTAAAGGTTTGTCAATTATGTGAATCTCATAAAAGTACCAACTTTTGGTTTCATTGATTTTTCTCTTTTTTTTTTTCTCTTTTGCTATTTCTTTTATCTATACTCTAATTTTTATTATTTACTTCCTTTGCTAGGTCTGGGCTTAGTTTGCTTTTCATTTTCTAGTTTTTTAAAGTGCAAAGGTGATAGTTGATTTGAGATCTTTCTTTTTTATTAATGTATGTATTTACATTAAAAAAATTCTCTTTTAGCAAAAGAAAAAAAAAAGAAAAAAATAGATTGTAGGACCATGCCATAATGAATGGAATGAATGGATTAATAATGGTGGTCAGGGGCTTGGTTCTGAGCACTTTAAAACAAGAGCACATGTGCAGTTCTTACTCTCTGTTCTACTTTTTTCTGCCAAGTGAGACTTCTACATTACTGTAAAGCCACTACCAAAGAAATCCCTCACCACATGTGTTCCCTGGACTTTGAATTTCCCAGCCTCTGAAACTGTAAGCAATAAATTTAATTTTCTCATATACAATAATTTAAGAGCAGGTAATCCTCCGCTATGTTTTTAGTTTGCTCATTCCAGAACCATTACTATGAGAATTGGTTTCATATCTTTTGATGCTGTGCTTTTGTTGGACCCTTAATTATCCAAGACTACTGTATCTTCATTTTGGGTTCCGCCTTTTATTTATAAAATAGTTCAATAGTTCAAGTGATTTCTTCTTAATTCTAGCTGGTCTAGTATTAAAATTGTTATTTCTACATTCTAAGAAGGAATAAAAAAAAAAGAATCTACCTTGAAGATGCAGCAGTAGTAATACAGAATTATACGTGCACCTGGTTATTCTTTGCAGCATTGTTTGTAATATAAAAGTACTGGAAACAACCTCAACTTCTATATTTGGAAGGGTGTTTGAATAACTAATATTTTATGAATGAGTAAACTGTGATACTTCTACAAAATGGATCACTATTTAGCTGCTTATAAAAATTTATAAACTAAGAAGTGATTTTACCAAAGCATACTTTTAAGTAAAACAAGCAAAGTACAAAAGGATATTTACAGTATGCTATCCTTTATGTAAAAAAGGAGATATAAAAATGCACATATGTCTGCTTATTTGGGCAAAAGAAATGCACAAAAGGCAAATTTAAAAGTATAGCAATTGGATACCTCCAGAGTGTGTGTCAGGGAGAGGAAGGGATGAAAGAAGGAATAGGAATGAAAAGTAAGGATGAGGAGAAAGGGATGCCTCTATGAGTACACCTTTTTTATAGCCCTGACTCTTAGAACCATGGGAATGTTCCACATATCCTTCACATACCCAAAATTAAACAAATAATTAAATACGTATTCAAAATACTAAAAGACAAAAAACTGCCAGCAAAAAAAGCAATCAGCATGTGAGGTGAACAAAAATTAAATATATATAATAACAAATGAATCTAACTGTCTCAATGACTAACATTTCTACACTGGAAGAGATGGAAAAATTTGAAAAATAATATCTTGACTGGATAACTGTAAACGTAAAGACAAAAACAGGTGTACAGTAATGATGTAATCTAGTCTGTAATTTGTTTCTAACAGGGATATGAGTAACAATTCTGAAACTTTATATTCATATTAAAGTTCAACAAATAAATAAAGATATTGCAGATAATAAGAACTGGGTTTGTTACTATAAGAGAATAAATTTACAATAAGAAAAGGGGAGATACTGGAATGAAACCTGTGGTATTGGGCCGGCCCTGTGGCGCACTTAGGTGTGCAGTGTTGCTCCCGCCGCGGGTTTGGATCCTATATAGGGATGGCCGGTGCACTCACTGGCTGAGCGTGGTGGGCCGGCCCTGTGGCGCACTTAGGTGTGCAGTGTTGCTCCCGCCGCGGGTTCGGATCCTATATAGGGATGGCCGGTGCGCTCACTGGCTGAGTGTGGTGCAGGCAACACCAAGCCAAGGGTTGCGATCCCCTTTCTGGTCACAAAAAGACAAAAAAAAAAAAAAGGAAAGAAACCTGTGGTATTGAACTGGAATCTTTAGTGAGTATGTTTTCATAGGACATGCATGTATACACAAACACATGCATACACATGGATGATACAGAAATGTAGATGTATGTCCATGAATGGGTTAGTTTACATATATATGTTTCATAACTCTGTGCTGGAAATGCCTGGAAGAAAGGACATGCTGTGATTTCTCCTATTTTAAAAGAATAAATAGTGAAAGTTGATCCAAAATCAATTCAGAATGGACTAAAGTCTTAGATATAAGCCCCAAAACTATAAAATTACTAAAGGAAAACATAGGAGAAACACTACAGGAAGCAGGACTGGGCAAAGATTTTATAAATATGACCCCAAAGCACAAGCAACAAAAGAAAAAATAAACACATGGGATTATATCAAACTAAAATCTTCTGCACAGCAAAGGAAACAAGTCAACAGAGCAGAAGGACAACCTATGGATTGGAAGAAAATATTTGCAAACTGTACATCTGACAAGGGATTAATATCCAGAATATACAAAGAACTCAAACAAGTATACAATAAAAAAAATAATCCAATTAAAAAATGTGCAAATGAGATAGACATTTTTCAAAGGAAGACATAGAATTGGCCAACAGGTACATGAGAAAATTCTCAGCATCACTAGTCATAAGAGAAATGGAAATCAAAACCACATTGAGAAGTCATCTCACCCCAGTTGGACTGGCCATTATTAAAGACAGAAAATAACAAATGCTGATGAGGATTTGGGGAAAAGGGAATCTTCTGCACTGTTGGTAGGACTGTAAATTATTCCAGCCATTATGGAAAATAGTATGGAGTTTCCTCAAACAACTACAGATAGAACTACCATATGATCCAGCAATCCCACTACTGGGTATATATCCAAAGGAATGGAAATCATCATGTCAAAGTGATACCCGTACTCCCACATTCATTGCAGTTCTATTTACAAGAGCCAAAATATGGAACCAAACTATGTGTTCATCAACAGATGACTGGATAAGTAAATTGTGGTATAATATACACAATGGAATACTACTCAGCCATATAAAAGAATGAAATTCTGCCATTTGCAGCAATATGGATGAGTCTGGAGAAAATTATGTTAAGTGAAATTAGCCAGACAATGAAAGAGGAATACCACATGTTTCACTCACAACTGAGTGCTAGGAAGGAAGGACTGAAGGAAGAAAGGAAGAATGGGAGGGAGGGAGGGAGGGAGCGAGAGAGGGAGAGAAGGAGGGAGGAAGGAAGGAAAGACAAAAGACCACAACAATATGTTGAACTTTCAGAAGGAGAGAACAAACCTTAGGTTACTAGAGATGGGGGGAGGAGGGAAGGGGTTTGGCAGGTGATAGGTCAGGTAAAGAGCATAAAGAAAAATCATGATTTGTAATAATGTATATGCTAATAATAAATAATTAAATTACCAAAATAAATGAAAAGCTGTGTCTTCACCTTACTTCCCCTTCTTCAACAAAGCTCCTAACAGAGCCATCCATACTTGTCCATTTTCAATTCCTGTCTTTCCATGCTCTGGTAAACTCATGCCAATCTGGCTATCACCTCTATGCTTGAAGCAGAAAAAATGCTCTTTTTGACATCATAAGTAACAGCTGTGTTCCGTGTCAGTACCCAATCCACATCTTATTTGACCTATTGACATCATTTGACACAATCCAGAACTACAGGTTTGCCTCTACAGCTGTATATACAACACCTGCACTTGAATATTTAATATAGGAATCCCAGACAACATATATGTAGCCAACTGTCTGATTTTCCACTCAAAACCTGCTTCTCCTACAGCCTTCACTGTCTCTATACAAGGCAACTCCATCCGACAGGTTGCTCAGACCAAACACCATAGAGTCACCCTTGGCTCTTCTGTTTCTCTCACAACCCATCAGCAAAGGTGTTGGATCTGAAGAGATACCACCACTAAAATCACAAAAACCAAGTCCAAATTGTCTGCACTTTCACCTGCATCACTGACATATCTCCCGTCCTCTACTCCTACCCTCCCTTTGCCAACTCAGTAGCCATAATAAGCTTTTTTCAAAAACATAAACTTTATATCAAATATAAAGTAGTCCCCTTTTATCTGAGGTTTCCCTTGTTGTGATTTCAGTTACCTACTGTCAATTACAGTCTGAAAGTATTAAATGGAAAATTCCAGAAGTATGCAATTCATAAGTTGTAAACTGCACACTGTTCTGAGTAACGTGATGAAACCTTGCACCTTCCAGCTACTGGAGTGGTGAACCATCTCTTTTTCCTGCAGATCCACATTGTACATGCTACCTACCCGGTAGTCATCTCAGTTATCAGATTGACAAACCGCAAGAGGAAGGGTGAGCAAAATATAGTAAGATATCTAGAGAGACAGACAGACACATAAAGAGAGACCACAATTATTTAACTTTTATCACAATATATTGTTATAACTGTTCTATTCTATTATTAGTTAGTGTTGTTAATTTCTTACTGTGCCTAATATATAAATTATGCTTTCTTATAGGTATGTAGGTATGGGAAAAAGTATAACTTATATAAGGTTTGATACTATCCACTGGGGGTCTTGGCATGTATCTTCTGGGGATAAGGGGGGGATCCATATTTTGGCTTGATGAATTTTGCCAGGTGAATGCTTTTGTGTTACCATAACCCAGATGAAGAGATACAATGTTAGGAGCTTCCCAGAGCAGGCCTTGGGCCCAGCATGTCCGTTAAAGTAAGGACTATGCTAACATTTCTGTGCAGGGAAGTTTTTGTTCAGTTTTGAATTCTACGTGAATGGAATCATGCAATGTATCCTCTTATATTTAGCTTCCTTAGGACAAAATTGTTTTTGAGATTTATCAAAGTTGTTCTAGTGTAACAAATTTAGATCCTTCTCATTGAGGGATATATTCTATTGTATGACTACTCCAAAATTCACTTGACAATATGAATCTTTTTATAAGATTTATTTTTTTAACTGACAAGTAAAATTGTACATCTTTATGGTGTACAACATGATGTTTTATTTACACGCACACATATGTATTGGAATGGTAAATCAAGCTTTTATTTATTTCCATTTGGGGCTACTCTAAATAATCTTGTTGTGCACATATGTGTAACATCCTTTAGTGAACAAATATATGGTTTTCTTTTCAATATTTTCTAGAAGTGGAATGCTGGCCCAGAAAGTGTACATTTTCAATTTTAGTAGAATTTAGTAGAATTTCAATCTAGTAGAATTTTAGTTTCAACTTTAGTACAAACTACTAAAGTTTTCCACAGTGGTTGTGCCAGATTCTGTCTCACCAGCAGTTGCTTCTCATCCTCTTGAATGCTTCTTTATTATTTAAGTTTAAGCCACTTTGTTGGGTTTTAATTTTTCTTACTCTAACAACTAAAGAAGCCAGTGTTTTTATGAATGCATTAGCCATTTCTAAATCTTCTTCTGCATAAACTTGTATTAAGTAATTTGTTGTTTATAAGGGTTTGTAAGAGTTATTTACGTATTGTTTCTAAGTCTTTTGTAAGATATAAGAATACTAATATCACCTTCCACTCTGTGGGTGGAATTTTCACTCACTTAATAGAATCTTTTTATGATAAAGTGTATTAGTTTAGTGTAATTTATAGGTATTTCCCTTTAGGTTAGTCCTTTTTCATTTTCTATCCTGTTTAATAAATCTGTGTCAAAGTGAATTTCATAAAATATATAGAACTGGAATACATTGTTATGCATAATTTGAGGTGTCAAGATTTCTTTAATGAATACCCAGTTGGTCTAGTATCATTTATTATAACAAGATTCTTCCTGCACTACATTGCAATGCAATCACTGCCATAAATCAAATGATAAAACATTTGGAAGTTTGTTTCTGGGCTTCCTACTCTGTTCTATCCATCTATTTATCCACTTTTGTGCCAATATTACATGATTATAAAGATTGTATCTGTGTAATAAGCCTTTATATTTGGTACTGTAAATCTTCCAACTTTGTTCTTCTTATTCAAGAATATTTTGGTTATTATTGACCTTTTGAATTGCCATATGAATTTTAGAATCAGTATGCCAATATCAATAAATAAATATGAACAAACAGGCAAACTAGCCTTGAGGATTTTCACTGCAATTGCATTGTATCGTATATGACCAGTATGTGGAAACTTTGCAAATTAAGTAAAGTTCCTTACATATTGTGTCTTCCAACCCAAGAAATATATCTCCCCATTTATGCAGGTTTTCTTTAATTCCTGTCAAATTGTGTTTTGTACTTTTCTGCTTGTAAGAATTGTAAATCTTTCTTAGATGTATTTATAGGTATTTGATACTTTATAGTATCTTGTAAATACATTATCAGTTTAAATTTTTTAAATTTTATTTTTAATTGACACAATGATTGTACAAATTTATGGAGTACATAATATATTTCTATATATATTTCAGACATACACACACTGTGTGATGATCAAATCAGGCTAATTAGCATATCTGCCACCTTAAACATTCATCAATTCTTTGCATTGAAAACACTTGGACTCTTTTCTGGCCATTTGACAATATACAATAAATTATTGTTAATATAGACACTTAGCATTACAGTACAATACTAGCACTTATTCTTCCCATCTGGCTGTAGTTCTGCATCCATTAACCAAACTTTCCTACAAAATTTTATTTTCTAATTATTTGCTACTCTTATATGGAAATAAAATTAGTATTTGTGCTGATCTTACATTAGATTTATGCTAGACTTATGCTTTCAATTCATTTCAGTTGCATATTCAGTGGGAGTTTCTAAAAATAAAATTTTTATTTCTCACTTTCAAATCTCTTTCATTCCTTTTCCTTGCTTTATTTGTCTAGCTATGACTGCCAGTGAAATGCTGAATAGAAGTGGCGAGAGTAGGCATGCTTGTTTCAAGTCCAGATCTCAGAAGAAACATTTTCCATAGTTTATCATTAAGTATGATATATGCTGTGGTGTTTTTCCTGTTGTTGTTCAACAATCCTTATAAGACTAAGGGAATTCAGTTCTTCTCATAGCTTGTTAATGTGATAACTGTTGACTTTTATTATATGCTATTTTGCTCCACTGAGATGACCTTATAATTTTGCTGCTTTATTTACTTAATGAAAAGAATTATGTCACTTGATTACCAAGTGTTAAAAAAGTACTAAAAAGAAATGCTCCAGGAATAAACTTACATGGTAATGATTTGATATCCTTTTTAGATATTTCTAAATTCAATTTGTTTGTATTTTTTAATTTTCAAATATATTTTCATGACAGCAATTGGCTAGTAGTTTCGAACTTTCCTTTCTTGTCATAGTGGCATTCAGAATTACCTTGTCCCATAAAAGAATTTGGGATCTTCTCACCAATCCTTTTTTATTTTATTTTATTTTATTTATTTTATTTTTTTTTTCCCTTTTTTGTCTTTTTTCGTGACCGGCAACGGATTGCAACCCTCAGTGTCGCGCCCGTACCGGACCAGGACCGGCAACGAGATTGCAACCCTCGGTGTTGCGGCCGCACCTCACTCAGCCAGTGAGCGGCCGGTCTGTATGTGGGATCCGAACCCTCGGCGGGAGCGCCGGTGGTATCCCAGTTGGAGTCAGTCAAGAATCAGCCAGAAATTTAATGGGGTTATCCTAGTTTTGAGATGTGAGGAAAATAGAATAGTTTAGTCAGGCCCCCTTTCCTCAAGTATGGTTCGGGGTGGTGCAGCACATCTTTGTAAACAAGTTCTGTGGTGGGTGGAGTTTATGCGCATGCTCGCCTGTGTATTTTTAGCTCATTGCTATTCTTGTGTGTTCTTCAGAGTGTGTTTGGCAGTGGCTCTGAGCTGCTGGTCTGCAGAGCTTGCATCTAGAAATAAAGACTATTCTTTCTTCACCTACGGCTCTAAGGACCTTTTGTTCCTGTTACCTAGCTTGTAGACCTGCATATGAAGGGTTTGTGAACAGGCTCGAGAGGTCTGTGCAAAGTCGCCCTAGCACTACATGTGAGAAGAACAGAAGAGCAGACACAGGCTCTCCAAACATCCCTGTTTGACTCAGCAAATATATGCATGCACTGAGAGAACTGAAAGAGCCGAGGAAAATACTAAGGGAGACTGGGAACTTTGAATATGTCAACAATCCACACATGGATTCATGGAGTAAAGACTTACAGACTTGAGATGTTTGAATACAACCTCTGTCCAAATAATTGGCTGTGTTCTGCAAACACTTGGATAACTTTGCATGTATTTAAAAAATATGTAAGTATAAATCTAAAACTTATATTCTTATAAAATTCTTTATATTTTTATAAAATATTTCAATTAAATTCTAACATTCTTATATATTTATATAAATAAAAGAATAAAAATATGTAAACAGAAGCATTAGTGGTTGCATATATGGAAAATAATCTATGGTTTAAGTCCAGATAGGTTACAAAAAACAAACAAACAGAAACCCACATAAAATAAAATAGAATTGAGAGTTTGGTATCACATACTATCCAAAATGCCCAGTTTTAAGCAAAAAATTGGGGGCATTGAAAGACACCAAAAAATATGACAGCTGAAAAAAGTCAGTCAATAGAATCTGACTCTGAATGGGTCCATATATTGAATTTAGCCAAGAACTATTCAAAGCTGCTACTATGAATATGATAAAAAGATTTAATGCTACTATGTTAAAATAATTAAAGGAAAATATGATGAATATTAATAAATAAATGTGGATTGTTAATACTGAATGTAGAGGTAGAGCTACGGTCTGGAGCTCACAAACCCCTCGAGCCTGTACACAAAACCTTAACATGAAGGTCTATCAGCTAGGTAAATGGCAAAAAGGTCCTTGGAGTCTTGGCTGAAGAAGGAATAGTCTTTATTCAGCACATTCAACACTATGAGCCAAAGAGTCCACAGAGGAACTCCAAAACTCAACTGCTACTGGCAAAGTCCAAAGAAAAACCAAGCGGCTGCCAGCAGAGTAAACATGCTCGATTTTTACACTTGAGCTCTATGGCCAGCTCTGCTTCACAAACTCAAGAACACACAATAGCAACAAAATTTAAAAGGTGTATTGGTGCACATGCACACTAACTCCACCCACACACAACCTCTTTATAAGAAATGTGTTGCTTGGCCCCCAACCAGACCTGAGCTAAGGGAGCCTGACTAAATTATCCTACTTTCCCTAAACTGAAATACAAACTATTTGAAAGAACTAAATGGAAATCCTAGACTTGAGAAAAATAATGGATATAAATAAATTCACTATATGGATTTAACCAATGTAGCAAGAAATGAAGAAGAGGAGTACAAAAATGACATAAGACCTGGAATACAAATATGAAAATTGCAGCCATAACTCCAAGTATACCAGCAGTTTTATTGAATATAAACAAGCTAAGCACTTCAACCAAATGCAGAGGTTGAAGACTGTTTAAAAATCAAGGTTCTGATACATACTGCCTGCAAGAGATAATTTTTACATTTAAAAACACAAATAAGTTGAAAATGAAGGAATTAAAACTTTGCAAACTGTAAACATGTGGGAATTATTTAATTGTTCTTATTTATTCTATTTAAATGTACCCAGTTTTTTTCAGTTCAAGTTTTCCTCTTCTACAAGTTAGTTTGTCATACCAAAAGTAAATGCTCCTCAGAATGCTTCTAAAAATATTTGTCAGATTATGCCACTCAGTCCTGTTCAAAACTGGCCAAAGACTTCCAATTTCATACTGTGTAAAAGTCTACTCTAAACTCTTACAATAGTAAGAACCAATAAGTCAAGGCAGGAGATCTACAGCTCTCATGCTACCTTTTTGATCTCATGTCCTGTGTGACAAAAAGAAACTAGTTTGGTCAGGCCCCCTGCCTCAGGTTTGGTTGGGGGTGGTGCAGCACATTCTTTGTAAACAAGTTGTTTGTGTGTGGAATTAGTGTGCATGCAGGCCCATGTATCATTTTAGTTTTGTTGCTATTATTGCATGTTCTTCAGTGTTCCTGAAGCAACAGCTGCCTGGCAGAGAGCTTGTGTCTAAAAATAGAGCATTTTACTTTGCTGGCAACTGCTCAGTTTTTCTTTGGACTTTGAGGTAACAGTTGAGTTTCTCTTTGGACTGCCTAGCTCTTGGACGTGTGTGTGTGCGCGCGCATGCATGCGCGTGCGTGCACTGAATAAAGACTAGTCTTTCTTCAACCAAGTCTCCAGGGACCTTTTTGATGGTTACCTAGCTCATGGACCTGCATGTGAAGGGTTTGTGATCCAGTCTGGACAACGGGCTTGCAGGGTCTGTGAGCTCCAGACCCAGCCTTAGCTCTACATCCTGTGACATCCGATTTGCTCTCTTTGCATTGACTTTCCTGCTGTTCTGCAAACTCTCACTTTAGAGATTTTACATTAGCTCTCCTGGCTGTCAGTAATGTTCTTCACCCACATTTGTATCCAATTGCTTGCTCCCTATTCTCCATGTTTTCACTTAAATATCATTTCCTCAGTGGAGACTTCCATGAACACCATATTTAAGTCACAGCTCCATGCCACAACACTCCCTATCCTCTCTACTGTTCGTTATGTTCCTCTGGAGCAATTATTCCGATCTAGCTTAGTGCAGGTTTTTCAATTTTGTACCTTATGTAATACCCCAGCCTGAGTGGACGGTACAGGAAAGCAAGGGTTTTATTCTATTCATGTTGTTTCAAGATTTTTCATGCTAAAGCACATTGTAAGTTTTCAATAAATAGAATGAATGGATGGATTTTGAACCATTAAAGCAGGCTTTTAAAATAAAAGATGCTTTTTTCAAACATTAAANCCAGGAAAATTAGCACCTAAATCACTATGAAATGGAGCTGGGCATGGGCACTCTATTTCTTAAGGGTTTTTTTTTTCTTAAACTTTACTTTTTTTCTGATTATAGAATGGTGGGCATGTTTCTTTTAGCTAGTGCTTGCATCTGATATTGCTTTACATCCTTTTATTTTCAAAATTTATTTCCCAGTGTTTTTAAGGTTCCCTCTCTTGTAAGCAACATTTGGACAACATTTGCCCTTTAAATTGAGAGCAGGTGTCATTTCTACCACTGGTATATTAGGGTTTATAAATATTTTACTATATATTTTCTATCCCAACTACTATTGTTTCTTTTCTTTCCTTTTGTATTAACCAAGCATTTTTTTTATTATGTTACACTTAACTTGTAGCTGTAACTTATTCTATTATTTTTAGTGATGTCACTAGAGCTTACATACGCATTTTTTATTTACTAACATCTAACATAAAACAGTATTTTTACTTCATCTTTCCAACATAGACACTATATTCTAATTTATGCCCCTATCACCTTTTATGATATGGTTGTCATGAAAACTCAACTGAAGAAGCACTTGTTTTTAAAAAAAATTTTTTTCATTGAATCATAATTGATTATACATATCTTGGGGGTTCAATGTTGACATATGTTGATCAAAT
>NW_007728982.1:21785-28296 GCF_000696425.1 Galeopterus variegatus | reverse complement strand
GAGCACTAAGCTAGATGGTTATCACACAGGCATTTAAACTATAAATCAATATAAATTATAGGCATGTAAATATAGTTTATAGTATCTTCCATGTTTATCTTTCCTTTTCCTTTTTCTATTTCCTGCTCCAAAAGCAGTAAATATAGTTTAAGCCTAATTTAAGTTAGAGGCTCTTTCACATCTGCAATTCGTTTAAAAATCTGTTGAAAACTGAATTATTGATACATTAAATGTTCTAATCCCTTTATTACCTCATTTATGGCAAATTCACCCTAACTGTTATATGCTAAATAGGCTAAATAAGAAATTTTTAAGATAAATATCAGCTGGCATTTAAATCACCTTTTTTTGCCAGCTATCTCCAAAAATCAATAACAGTTGAATGCATGTTGTTGCTATTTTTAACAAATAATGAAGTAAATATCTGAAAATTTGGTCTTATTTTTTTTAAGAAAATGCACTTATAACACAGGCTTACTTTTTTTTTAGTTTACATTTTTTACACCAAAATGGAAATAATTTGTAGCAGATAACATGAATATATGATAAGGAGAACATAGTTAAAAACATGTTACAATGATCCTTTTCATAATACTTCATTTCTCCTAACAGTTCTTTGCTGGGGCATGAAAGTTAAATTTGCTATGTCACTGTTAGGGATTAAGATAGACCCATTTGTCTATTTTTGGTTCTAATTTCTGTTGAAAGTGTGAACTTCAGGGGAAATGGGCATTTAATTTTTCCATGGAATGGACTACAAAGCCAGACCTACTTCACAGGGACATCTTAAGAATGAATCCTTGCAAAGGTGCAAACTAAGTGCAAGTGTTCTGTATGGCTGCCAGAGCGGCGTAGCCCATGGCAGAAACACAAAGTCCAGGGCATCAATCAAAGTCCTCATCACTCATCATTAGCAAGTCAGTGGGGGTCTTGGACTCTTTCTTAAAGTCACAAACATTGAGTGCCACCTAAGTTTCTACAGAAATTCCAGCAATATTAATGGATGAGCTATTTCTACTTTGGTGCTGATTATTATGCATAAAATTTATATTATTTTCATATCAAGAAGTATGAAAACAAAAGAAGATGGAAAGCAAAAACATTCTTTAGAAAATTCTGATTGCAAAGATTTTTTTTAGTTTTTATTTTGCTATTGTTATTTTAAATCAGTCATAAACCAAATAAGAAAACCTCCAAGAATTTCTAAAATATCAAGTTGAAATTATTCAACATTTTTTTGAAGGAGCAATTAATTATTCTGGCAAAGTGATAGTTTTTTTTANGTTCTGTATGGCTGCCAGAGCGGCGTAGCCCATGGCAGAAACACAAAGTCCAGGGCATCAATCAAAGTCCTCATCACTCATCATTAGCAAGTCAGTGGGGGTCTTGGACTCTTTCTTAAAGTCACAAACATTGAGTGCCACGTAAGTTTCTACAGAAATTCCAGCAATATTAATGGATGAGCTATTTCTATTTTGGTGCTGATTATTATGCATAAAATTTATATTATTTTCATATCAAGAAGTATGAAATCAAAAGAAGATGAAAGCAGAAACATTCTTTAGAAAATTCTGATTGCAAAGATTTTTTTTAGTTTTTATTTTGCTGTTGTTATTTTAAATCAGTCATAAACCAAATAAGAAAACCTCCAAGAATTTCTAAAATATCAAGTTTAAATTATTCAACATTTTTTTGAAGGAGCAATTAATTATCTATTCTGGCAAAGTGATAGTTTTTTTTTTTTAAAAAAAAACTACCAATATCACGTTACTTTAGAACTAGAATAACATTACAGACACTTTATTCCTACATCTTAATTTTAATACTAATGAAATCAAGAGCCAGAAAATTGGATAACCTAAAATTACATTTTATTTTTTCCATGGGTAGGATTGAACCTTACCAACTCCATACTGATGGTTGCTGAAAGTCCCTGTCAACACAGATGTCAGTTTCAGGATATCACAAGTGCATAAAATAGAAGGGTAAGAGACATACACTTTCAAAAAGTTTTTGAAAATTAGAATAAATTCACCTAATATAAGTAAAAGTAATAGGAAAAAACTCTTTGTATTGGCCATCATCAGAGGAAAAAAAATTGAGGGTCTGTTTAGCAGTTATTTTATTTTACCTCTGCAGTAGACAGAAGCAACAGAGAAATGATGATGTGTAGTGTCCACGATTTAAATATGTTCTGCAACTGGCCTACAAAATACACAGAGCTATGTGGTATTCAAAGCTCTGATGCTGCTATTACGTGTCTGAGTCTCCAAGGCCTCCTTGTCAGGTCTGTAGAGTGGGTATGTGTACCCCCCGGCACACAGATAAACAAAGCACTTGCCCCCATTCACACAGCAATTTATTTTATTTTTTGACTAGCAAACTGTATTAGTATGTTTATGTTGCTTATAACAAAATATTTGGAACTGGGTGATTTATAAAGAAAACAAAATTTATTGCTTACAGTTTCTGAGGCTGGGAAGTCCAAAGTCCATCTGGTGGTGGTGACAGTGAACCAGAGGTCTCACATTGCAAGATGGTGGAGAGAGAGAGAGGAGAGAGAGAGAGAGAGAGAGAGAGAGAGACTCTTCTCTCTCCTATTTTAAAGCCCTCAGAGCCACGCCCCTGACCACCATTTTTTAATCCATTCACTACTGCATGGTCCTACAATCCAATCACCTCTTCAAGGCTCCACCTTTTAATTACCATAATAGGATTCCCCACCCTCTTAACAGTCAAAGTGTCCCCACTAATACATAAAACTTAGGGAACACAATTCAAACTTCAGGGATGGGGGGGGGACATAATTCAATCCACTACACAAACTATGCTTTATTTTTTGACACATTATTCACATAGTGTTTAATAATAAAGTATTATGTTATTACAGTTGGAAACATTTTTTAAAATTTATTTCAATTGAGACATAATTGATTATACATATTTATAAGGTACAGAGTTGACTCTCAGTATTTGGGTACAGTATGTGGTGATTAAATCAATATTGCTTGCATGTTCACCATTACAAATCATAATTATTCTTTCACACAGTGATTTATAACAGATGAGATTCAGGTATCTCAGGGCTCAGCCCAGTGCCCTATCCACCACACCCAAACAACAAATACTACTAGAATGTACAAGAGGTAAGAGGCTAAATGTTCTATAGCTAACATTAGAATATGAAGTGTGCTCTTCAAGCTGCATTGGTCTCTATATATGTACATTTAAAAAAAAGAAACTGGCATCACTAGTTTGAGAGAATGGGATTTATGTGCATATTATTCTTCCTTATAGCAGGTGTGTTTGTGAAATCAGTGATACACATACACACACACACACACACACACACGGTATGCATCTGCATGTATTTATAAAACATGAGTCATCCTCTCTGGGAAACTTTAAGGCATTTTTTCCTGAGCTCACCTGAAGCCCTGTGGTCTGCACTGTGAAAGTTAAAATTCAAATATCAATGGTAATTCTGTCCTTGCCACCTGTCTTCCTTTCTCTTGGCTATACCCACAACCTATATCACGTTACTGACCAGAGACAGGTGGGTCTGGAAGGAGCGTTTGATTCACCGTATGATTTTCTAGCATGGATATAGATACTCCAGCCTGAAAGCAGTCCTCAAGACATTTCCCCTTTGCTCAATATGAACAATTAACTTCAACCATGCAAACTTGCACCGCCAATGTCAGAATTTGGACATTGAAAATATCCCTGCCACATATGCCAAGAGGTATATTTTCAATTATCTACTGAAAATTTTGAGTGGTTAGTGTTTATCCCTGCTCCTGACTTTTGTATCTAGAAAGAATTAAATGCACATTTCTGATTCTCATGCTTTGATGGTAAGTGTAGCTATTTACAAGAATATGGAAATATCAGGAACCACCCTATGAATGGTGATTGTGTCAAGTATTATCTGAACAAGGATGATTTCTTTTCTTCTTTCTTGTTTCTGTCCTGATTTGGCTCTTTCCCTCTCCTCGCCTTCTTTTGCCCCTCCCACTTCATCTCTTATGAATGACTGAGCATCTGCTACATGCCAAACACTGGAAATCACTGGTAACACAACAGGGAAACAGACAAGATGCCTGGTCTAGGTGGCACTCAGAGTCAAAAGTAAATGACATAGGTGGGAGGTCACAGGACAGGGAAACTAAAGAAGCTGAAGGACAGGCACATGGTAAGTAACAATCAGTAGTCCAGCAAAACATGAATAAATGAATGATAAAAATACCAGATAATGAGTTCAGCTACAGGAATATTCTTGCTAAGTTTCAATCCCCAACTCAGCCTTTACGTCTTAAAGCCAAAATCTTGACTGTTCCTGGGACATCCCCCTCCTCACCCCCATAATTGGCATGCCTCCTTTTGACTGTCTGATATGTCCTTTTGTCAGGTGCAGAGAGTTCCCTGACCCTCTCGTGCCCCAGCATTCATCATTACAAGTTAAGTCAGGATGGGCAATGAGATGTGCTGAAGTAGATGGAGCTGGAAGCTAAGGGAGTTCGTCCCTTAGGATGAGTGTGACACACCAGGGTCTGAGATTTCTCAGATGCCTCCTGCCAGTAGGAACACTTAGTTTCTCTGATGTTAAGATAGGGCAGGCTAAGAGTAGCATTAACTGATCACTGAGGATGGGTTACTCTAATGAGTTATTTGCAAACGTTGATAACCTGAGTGAATAAATGATGCGATTAGTTGGATAAGTTGTCAGAACACACTACCTATGGTTGGACTGTTGCATTTCAATTCAGAAGTGAATTTTATACCACGGAGACTGTAACATTCAACAAATTGGATTCCACATGGAAGTCTCCAAACAATGCTTTATCTTTTTACTCACAGATGTTACTGTCCATGACAAACATTTTTTCCCTTCCAGATTAATTTTCTTGGATAGATAGGCATTTTCCTCTTCATTTTCTTGCTTTAAATTAAAGATTCATTTGGCTTGAATGTTCTTACCCAAACCAAGCCAAACCAAAACAAAAGAAAACAAATGGATAGCTAGGCAAGGTGATAGATGTGTTAACTAACTTAATCATGGTAACTATTTCACAAAATATATGTACATCAAATAAAAAAACCCTGCATACAGTTTCTTTTTTAAAAAAAAGAAAATTACAAAATGAAAGAATAAGGGAATTCTTTATCTGTGACTTTTTATCTTTCTAAAAAAAGATGCAAAGCAAATAAGGCAAAATATTAACCCATGTCCAATCCTTATAGTCAATGCATGGATTACATTATTCTGTGCACTTTTAAATTATTCAATAATATAAATGTTAAATACATACATAAAAAAATTGGGAAGTACATTTGAGGAAGTTATACAAACTAAATTAACAATTTCTAGCCCTTTTATGAAACTTTATCTCTGACTTCTCCAAAAATCAAAATAATTGATTCATACAAATTTGGCAGGGCAAAAGAAAATTATAATTTTAAAAATATTGCATACTGGATGTATAAACATGGAAATAGAATAAAATTGATTTGCTTTTGATTAAAAAAAAAAGAAAAGATGAGAGACCAGAGAAGGTAAAGTGATTTGCTTTCATTGGAAAGCAACATTAGCCCTGAAAGCTGCATGATTTGCAGTCTAAGTTTAATATTTAGGTGTGAAAATCTAAACGTTTTCTGTTTCCTTTCAAATCACGAGTTAGTTTTTCTCAGGTACTATGCATGGTCTTTAAAAACATCTTGACAAATTTCAGTGATGCCGCATTGCCCCTTCCCACAGTGCCTTTTGTAACTCCAGGGGAGATTCAATGCCACCGTGCATCCAGGAGCTTACTATTCAGTCAGACACAGGGAGGGGGTTCAGAAAGAGTTTTTATCCTCAATATTTCACATCATTTTTTGAGTTCCTCCTCTTCAATTTTGTCAACCACACTTTAATAGAGAAACTGTCTCAAAACTTTATTTATCCTGGTTAACTGCATTAAAATATCCATAAGGAAGTCAGAAACCTACTTTGCATTCTCCTCAGTTGCACAAAGTAGTCCATTGTTCTAACCACAGCCCTATAGAAACCACCATTCTAACAGCCTCTGTACCTGGATTCCCACTGTGTGCTAGGCTATGCACACATTTCTTCTCCCCATTCCATGAGACGTAGGAAATATTATCACAATTTCACAGATGAGGAAGCTGAGTCACAGTGAGTTTTACTTACTTGCCCAATATTAGTCAACAAAGCAATGGCAGAACCAAGAATAAAGCCTAGTTTTATCCAATTTCAGAGCCCAAACTCTTACTATGCTACACCTCCTCTGGTTTTTGTTTGTTTTTCCTATAAAAGAATTCATCACACAAGACTATGACCCCTAACGCTAAGGGAGTTGAGAGCAACTTTTCCCTCTTTTTCGTACCTCAGAAGTATCATAATGTAAAATTTTCATCAAAAAGCACTTTCTTTGTAATGTTTTGAGTGATACAGCAGCTCTATGATGCAATTTGCACAAGGATTAGTTTCATTTTAGAGATCAAAAAT
>NW_007728982.1:15650-20951 GCF_000696425.1 Galeopterus variegatus | reverse complement strand
ATGGGACACAATAACTAACTACATTGTATATTGACAAAATAAAAATAATAATAAAAAAAAATAAAATAAATAAATATTTCAAAAAAAAAGCACTTTCTTTATAATGTTTTGAGTGATACAGCAGGACTATTATGCAATTTGCACAAGGATTAGTTTCATTTTAGAGATCAAAAATTGAAATTATGTTTACCAAGTCACACTTTCAGCAAAAAAATAAAGAAGCCAGCTATCAAGCTCAATGCTTTTACCCATCATCTAACATGGAAATCTCTGCCATATTTGAATTCATCTTGCTCTGATTTTTCCAAATGGCCTCCATCACTTATGGGCCAACCAGAGGTCTCTATGTAGCAATGTTTATACTTTTTGTATCACTTATGAGGAGATGGATATATTAAGGATAGAAGAGGAGAGAGCAGCAGGACCTCCAGTGCTGGCTGCCTGGCACCATGCTCTTCTGGCCCCCACCCTACTTGTCTGACTGTACTTTCTTTTCCACTGTTGACAGTTCTTCCTTTTTCATGCTGTGGATATGAGCATCACCCAACATGCCTTCTTTTCCCCTCTCATCTATATCTTCTCATTGCATTATCTCATCCCCTACTCTGACTTCAACCAACAATGCCCAATTTAAGTCTCCAGTTTTACCTACCACTGTAGGTTAAATGTTTGTGTCTTCCCAAAATTCATATGCTGAAATGTAAATCCCCCGTATAATGATATTTGGAGGTAGGACCTTGAGAAGAGATTACATCATGGGCGTGTAGCCCTCATGAATGGGATTAGTATCTTTGTAAAAGACAAGCTGACNCAACAATGCCCAATTTAAGTCTCCAGTTTTACCTACCACTGTAGGTTAAATGTTTGTGTCTCCCCAAAATTCATATGCTGAAATGTAAATCCCCCGTATAATGATATTTGGAGGTAGGACCTTGAGAAGAGATTACATCATGGGCGTGTAGCCCTCATGAATGGGATTAGTATCTTTGTAAAAGACAAGCTGACAGCTCCCCTGCCCCCTCCCCCATGTGGGGCACAGTGAGAAGGTGGCCGTTTATGATTCAGGAATTGTGTCCTCACCAGACACAAAATCCGCTGGTGCCTTGATCTTGGACTTCCATCCTCCAGAACTGTGAGAAATAAATTTCTGTTGTTATAAGCCACCCAGTTTGTGGTATTTTGTTATAGTAGGCTTTATGGACTGTGATTTGTCAACTGTTACTACCACTTGGATGACACCTTAAGCTGAAAGACATACTCTTTGCCTCCTACCCTCAAATAGGGTAAGCACATATTCTAGTTTGGCCAGGGCAATTCCATTTACGCTTTGTCCCATTGTAATTATTAACATTTCTCTATTCCATTTTTTAAAATATCCTAGCTGGGTCTTTATGATTACCATCCCTTGTCATAATGGTTTCTGGAAGAAGAAGAGGGTTTCATGTGTCATATTGGGTGGTAGTGATGTGAGAGTGGAGACAGGATCTGAGAAAGGATTGAGGAGGTGAGAAGCATGTTGAGGTGAAGCATTACCGGATAAAGTCTGGAAACTGGGGAGCATGTTCCAGAAAAGTTGTGCCAAAAAGAAGAAAGCCCATTACCTAGGAAGAGCCATGTGAAGGTTCACAGCAGAGAATGAATGTTAAGGGTATTGCTTGATCCCCCAGGAACCACATAGAAATTTAATCATCAGCTTTCAGTAAATTGAAAACCTACAATTCCCTGCATTTGAGGATTTTGGTAGCAGAATCTCCCCGTAGGGAGTGGGGGTGATGTCACACGGGAATCTGCATGTCACTCTTTGATCATGCAGCAGGAATGACACTGTCTGTTCCAGCAGGTACAGCTCAGTCACTTTCGGTGACCCCATGTCCATAACCCCCGTAATGCCCAGCATATCCAAAATTTCAAAGACAATGAGACACTGTACCCCTAGTATAGGGTGATGGGCAAACCCCTAACCTGTGTAGAGAAATCTCAGCTGTGGAAGCCCCATACCTTCACCTAGCTCAGGTCTGATCCCCCTATTTACCTCCTCTCCCCCTCATCTGACCTGCCTGAGCTATCACTGAAGACATCCTGTCCCCATGTGTGCTGGGTTGTGTTCCCGCTGCCTCAGGTACCTCGTTTCTGCATTTTGAACTTTCAATGATACATAACCATTTTTTTATTCTTACTGAATTATTTCCCTCATCAAACACAGTTACAAAGAATTTATCCAATGCTATCCTTAATTACTACTGTTTTTGTTTATTTTTTCTGGATTTACAGAAAACCTTCCTAAAGAAGTCCCCTATACTTGCTACCTTCACTTCTCCCCTGATTCTGTCGTCAGCCCACTCCAATCATACAGTACATTGTCCATCTCGTCTAACTTAACCTCTTCACAGTGATGGACACCGCTGACTCCCTCCTTCATCAAACATCATCTTCCTTTAGCCTTTGGCCACTTCTCTGTCTGGGTTCTCACCCTGCCACACTGGCTCTACCTTTTCAGTTTTCTTGTCTGGAGTTTTTTCTTCACAATTTGTATACATTTGTGCAACAAGTCTCAATCATCTTAAATCTGTCAACATCTCCTTTGAAATCCTGACTGACATGTCATGCTGTCTACTCAGTGTTTCTATTTATAAATCTAACAGGCAACTTAGACTTTACATATCTAAAATAGAACTCGTAATTTATTACTGCTTCCCTTCGCTGTGTGGATCACCTATTTCCCACCTTTCTTGCCACCACAAATGGCATATCTATTTTATCAGTTGCTCACACCAAAACCTTTGGAGTCATTCTTGATTCTTGCATTCACTCAAATTTCAATCACATTTCATCGGCAAATCCTATTGGCTTTATCTTTAAATTATATCCACACTATGACCACGTATCACCAATTCCACCACTGCCATTTAGTCCATCCCATCATTCCTTTTCCTTGACTATTCCAGGAGAATCTAAGTGGAACCGTACTTCTACCCTGTCTTCTTGTAACTGTTCTCCACCAAGCAACCACGATGTCTACTGCATGGTGATCACAGTTAATAATAATGTATTGTATATTTCAAAATTCCAAAAAGAATAGATTTTTAATGTTCCCACCACACACAAAAAAAATGATGTTGGTGAGATGATGGATACATTAATTAGCTCCATTGAATCTTTGTACAATGTACACATAGGTCAAAACATCACATTGTACCCTATAAATACACAGAATTATTACTTGTCAATTAAAAATAAATCAATTATTTTTTTTGAAAAATGGTCTGGTCTGAGAGTCACCATGCTGAAATACTAGTCATGTCATATTAATCCTCTGTTTAAAATCTTCCAGAGGCTTCCCTTCCTACTCAAAATAAAGTACAAAGTCATTACGTGGTCTAGCAGGCTTGCTGGTGGCACCAGGAACTATCTCTCTGATATTATTTGCTATTGTTCTCCCTCCCTTTCAATTTTACTCTGGCAACATTAGCCTATATGCTGGTTCTCAGTCTGATTCGCACTTCTGTCTGAGAAGCTTTATATGTTTTATTTCCTTAAGCTGAGATGTTCTTTCTCTTTATATTTGTATGCATTTCATTTTAGTCCTTGTTTAAACCTTAGTTNCAACAATGCCCAATTTAAGTCTCCAGTTTTACCTACCACTGTAGGTTAAATGTTTGTGTCTTCCCAAAATTCATATGCTGAAATGTAAATCCCCCGTATAATGATATTTGGAGGTAGGACCTTGAGAAGTGATTACATCATGGGCGTGTAGCTCTCATGAATGGGATTAGTATCTTTGTAAAAGACAAGCTGACAGCTCCCCTGCCCCCTCCCCCATGTGGGGCACAGTGAGAAGATGGCCGTTTATGATTCAGGAATTGTGTCCTCACCAGACACAAAATCTGCTGGTGCCTTGATCTTGGACTTCCATCCTCCAGAATTGTGAGAAATAAATTTCTGTTGTTATAAGTTTGTGGTATTTTGTTATAGTAGGCTTTATGGACTGTGATTTGTCAACTGTTAACTACCACTTGGATGACACCTTAAGCTGAAAGACATACTCTTTGCCTCCTACCCTCAAATAGGGTAAGCACATATTCTAGTTTGGCCAGGGCAATTCCATTTACACTTTGTCCCATTGTAATTATTAATGTTTCTCTATTCCATTTTTAAAAATATCCTAGCTGGGTCTTTATGATTACCATCCCTTGTCATAATGGTTTCTGGAAGAAGAAGAGGGTTTCATGTGTCATATTGGGTGGTAGTGATGTGAGAGTGGAGACAGGATCTGAGAAAGGATTGAGGAGGTGAGAAGCATGTCGAGGTGAAGCATTACCAGATAAAGTCTGGAAACTGGGGAGCATGTTCCAGAAAAGTTGTGCCAAAAAGAAGAAAGCCCATTTCCTAGGAAGAGCCATGTGAAGGTTCACAGCAGAGAATGAATGCTAAGGGCATTGCTTGATCCCCCAGGAACCACATAGAAGTTTAATCATCAGCTTTCAGTAAAATGAAAACCTACAATTCCCTGCATTTGAGGATTTTGGTAGCAGAATCTCCCCATAGGGAGTGGGGGTGATGTCACACGGGAATCTGCATGTCACTCTTTGATCATGCAGCAGGAATGACACTGTCTGTTCCAGCAGGTACAGCTCAGTCACTTTCGGTGACACCATGTCCATAACCCCCGTAATGCCCAGCATATCCAAAATTTCAAAGACAATGAGACACTGTACCCCTAGTGTAGGGTGATGGGCAAACCCCTAACCTGTGTAGAGAAATCTCAGCTGTGGAAGCCCCATACCTTCACCTAGCTCAGGTCTGATCCCCCTATTTACCTCCTCTCCCCCTCATCTGACCTGCCTGAGCTATCTCTGAAGACATCCTGTCCCCATGTGTGCTGGGTTCTGTTCCCGCTGCCTCAGGTACCTTGTTTCTGCATTTTGAACTTTCAATGATACATAACCATTTTTTTATGCTTACTGAATTATTTCCCTCATCAAGCACAGTTACAAAGAATTTATCCAATGCTACCCTTAATTACTACTGTTTTTGTTTATTTTTCTGGATTTACAGAAAACCTTCCTAAAGAAGTCCCCTATACTTGCCACCTTCACTTCTCCCCTGATTCTGTCGTCAGCCCACTCCAATCGTACAGTACATTGTCCATCTCGTCTAACTTAACCTCTTCACAGTGATGGACACTGCTGACTCCCTCCTTCATCAAACATCATCTTCCTTTAGCCTTTGACCACTTCTCCGTCTGGGTTCTCACCCTGCCACACTGGCTCTACCTTTTCAGTTTTCTTGTCTGGAGTTTTT
>NW_007728982.1:12685-15054 GCF_000696425.1 Galeopterus variegatus | reverse complement strand
GTCTGGGTTCTCACCCTGCCACACTGGCTCTACCTTTTCAGTTTTCTTGTCTGGAGTTTTTTCTTCACAATTTGTATACATTTGTGCAACAAGTCTCAATCATCTTAAATCTGTCAACATCTCCTTTGAAATCCTGACTGACATGTCATGCTGTCTACTCAGTGTTTCTATTTATAAATCTAACAGGCAACTTAGACTTTACATATCTAAAATAGAACTCGTAATTTATTACTGCTTCCCTTCGCTGTGTGGATCATCTATTTCCCACCTTTCTTGCCACCACAAATGGCATATCTATTTTATCAGTTGCTCACACCAAAACCTTTGGAGTCATTCTTGATTCTTGCATTCACTCAAATTTCAATCACATTTCATCAGCAAATCCTATTGGCTTTATCTTTAAATTATATCCACACTATGACCACTTATCACCAATTCCACCACTGTCATTTAGTCCATACCATCATTCCTTTTCCTTGACTATTCCAGGAGAATCTAAGTGGAGCCATACTTCTACCCTCTCTTCTTGTAACTGTTCTCCACCAAGCAACCACGATGTCTACTGCATGGTGATCACAGTTAATAATAATGTATTGTATATTTCAAAATTCCTAAAAGAATAGATTTTTAATGTTCCCACCACACACAAAAAAAATGATGTTGGTGAGATGATGGATACATTAATTAGCTCCATTGAATCTTTGTACAATGTACACATAGGACAAAACATCACACTGTACCCTATAAATACACAGAATTATTACTTGTCAATTAAAAATAAATCAATTATTTTTTTTGAAAATGTCATGTCATATTAATCCTCTGTTTAAAATCTTCCAGAGGCTTCCCTTCCTACTCAAAATAAAGTACAAAGTCATTACGTGGTCTAGCAGGCTTGCTGGTGGCACCAGGAACTATCTCTCTGATATTATTTGCTATTGTTCTCCCTCCCTTTCAACTTTACTCTGGCAACATTAGCCTATATGCTGGTTCTCAGTCGGATTCGCACTTCTGTCTGAGAAGCTTTATATGTTTTATTTCCTTAAGCTGAAGATGTTCTTTCTCTTTATATTTGTATGCATTTCATTTTAGTCCTTGTTTAAACCTTAGTTTGTTAAAAAAAAAAAAGCCTACCTGTGATCATCCTTTACAAAGTAGGCATCCATTTCAATCAATCTCTATTAATGCTTTTTAATTTTCTTAATGAAATCTTTCCCACTCGACATACTATGTGTTTATATTTTTATTGTCTATACACCCGCTACATCCCCTCATTAGACTTTAAGCTTTATAAGAAAAGGCAATTTATCTGTTTTGCTTGTTTACTTTCTGCCATAACCCCAGTACCTATAATAGTGTCTGGCACTTTATGGATGCTCAATAAATATTTGTTAAATGAATGAACTCATTCATCTTGCATAAGAGGTACCAGATAAATTTTCCAGAAGCACACATTCTATAAAAACTATCTTCTATTCAAAGTATTTCATCAGTTCTCTATTCATGCTGAATTAAGTCTAAAAAATCTTAACATGGCATTTCAAATATGGGGAAACAGAAGGAGAAGGAAATTAACAGTGTTTGCCAAAAAAGTACCAGATTTTATATAAAAGAAACTAATTCACATCTGAAGAAGACAGAGATAACTTGAAAAGATAGCAGGACCTGGGTCAAAACCCAGAACCATCTCATGCAATGATAATAGCATCAACTACTAAAAAACCAATTGAAAGCTATCTGGTTTCATACCAAGGCAAAGCCTTGATAAGCTAAAGCCATTGGAAAGATGATTTGTGTGATACCATGCTCAGTTTGAGGCATACTATGAATACTATTGACTAAAGGAGACTATTTCAACAGAACTTTAGGAATCACATCACACTAGGAGCAGTAGAAAACCTGGATCTGTTTCTCTTCCCTAGAGAAGAGTTAGGAATATAGAATAGCTGCTTTCAAAGGATATTTGAGTAATATATATATATATTTATTTATAAATATAAATATACATACATACATAAATATAAAAAATTCTATAGACATACTATTCTCAAATAAAATGATCCAAGTGTCTTTGGAGAAATGGCTAATGCAGTGTTTGAGGTAGAAAGTATGTAACATAAACCTGGAGCATTTTGTGGTGACAGAAAGTAAAAAAATAAATAAATGCTAAACATACACACATGCACACTCACAAACACACATACACAGTAATGTAGGTATATCAAGGGACACAGAAGCCACTAAAAAAGTTCACAATGTGTAAAACTGGAAAAACCTGAGCAGCAACCTAAATAGATTGAATTATACCCAATGAATAAAACAATTATTCATGACTCCATACTGACATAAATTATTGAGTAAATAAATGG
>NW_007728982.1:4001-11501 GCF_000696425.1 Galeopterus variegatus | reverse complement strand
ATCCTTTTGGGACACAGGCCCAGCTGGAGAGTAGCTGGGAGTTAGCGTAGCTGCATTGTCATAGTTAAAGCCAAAGGAGATTAAAACCCCTTCTGCCCTGAGCAGCTGAGACACTGCACCATCTGGGAGCCAAAACCCCAGCAGGAGTGCACCTTGCCGTGGACCAAGCAAGTCTGATTCCCTTTGTCTGGAGGCCCTGCTTGCATTCTACCATGCTCATATGGGCACTGGCAGGACAAAGGCACAGGCTTCCTGGAGACTAAGACAGACAGAAAGACCAAGACCACAGAATCTGAACATGCAGAATCTCCTCCCCTCAGGCAAGCAGGCAGGCTTGCTGAGCAGAAAATTTGACGAGGTGCAGTGGTTCCCCACACTTGCAGCCTGCCTTGCAGGGCCTGAGAGGCTGAACCCACAAGTGCCCACATAGCCCACAGCTAGCTTGGCAACATCCCCATCTCCCCCCATGACCCTCCACATGTTTGCACTGGCACTGGAAGGACCACAATCCTTGCTATCTGGAGCCTAGACCTCTGCCCTGGGCCCAGTGAGTCTGACTCCCTTTGTCTGGAGGCCCTAGCTGCATTCTACAATACTTACACAGGCACCAGCAGGTTGGAACCTAGGACAGACAGAAAGACGGAAACCCCAGCATCGGAATGGACACAGCACCCCAACCCCAGATGAGCAGGCAGACTTGCTAAGTGGAAAAATCACCATGCTACATGTCCTGCTCTGCAGGCCCCATGGGGGTCAAATCTACAAGCGCCTATGAGGGTTGCTGTGGGGAGACCTGGCAGTAGTCCCACCTATCCCCACAACACTCCACATGTTTGCTCAGGTGCCAGAAGGACCACAACCCCAGTTGACTGCAGCCTAGACAAGACAGAGAGGCTGAGACCCTGATGTCTGAGCCTATGTGACCCTCCCTCATCCAGCCGGCCAGTCAGACAATCCAGCCAGGCAGGGAAGCTACTAGTGAGTAGATATTCCACACATTTGCATGTACCAGCCATGTACAACTCCTGGCCTTGGTGAATCCATGGGTGACCATGCTGACAGCTAGCCCAGCAGTAGTACCTCCTCCCCCCACAGCCCTCCATAGCTCTAGAGAGCTGCTGGATCCTGTGGCATCTGTGCAGACTTGCTCCAGAATCAACAATCAGCACAATGGTCCTCTACAAAACTGCCAGGACCTACTGCAACAGTATACATTGCCCATTGACAAACAGTGGGCCAGGCCGGGGCTTTGACATGGAAGGCCTCTACAAAGCTGGTGGATTCAGCTGCACCCTTGCAGGATTGCATCAGGCTCAACAGCTGAACAGGTGGCCACCTACAGAGCTGTCAGGCCCTGTGACATCTGTGGTGTACTCCAAAACCAATAGTTGAGTGGGCCGCAGCTTTTTCTCCCTACAGCAACATCCAGAGAGCTGCTGGGTCCTGAAGCATCCATGCAAGCTTGCTCCAAGCTCAACAGCTAAACCAGTTGCCCTCTCCAGAGCTTCCAGGGCCTTTTGCCCCAGTGTATATCTGCTCCCAGAATAAGAGAGGGCCAGGTAGGTGCTCTGATGCCCCAAGGCAGACCTCGGCAGAGCTGCTGGCCTCAGCTGCACCCTTGAAGTCATACATCAGTTTCAACAGCTAATCAGAAGGCCACCTTCAGAGATCCCAGACTCTGTGATAACAATGTATATCAACTCTCAAACCAAGATCTGATCAGGTAGCAGCTTTTTCTCCCTACAGCATGCTTCTCTAAAGCTGCTGGGTCCTGCAGCATCCACACAGGCTCGCTCCAGGCTCAACAGCTGAGTGACTGGCCAATTACAATGCTGCCAGGAACTGCAGCAACAGTATACTTCTGCTCACTGACTAGTAGCAGATCACCCACCCCAACAAGAAATCCACGCCAACAAGAAACTGCTGAGGCCCCCACTGCCTAGGTCACAAAGGCAGCCACAAACAACTCTAATATTGAGTAAAGATGAAGGAATCTGCACTACTGGACTCACCCAGATCCAAACTTAAAATTCCCAACCTGATTGTCAATATAGAACACTTCTACAGGAAAGAGTACCCCCTTCTGAAAGCCATTGCTAGAATTTAAAAAAAATAATAATGACTACAACACCAGATGCCCAGACATGAACACAGAGATCTGAGAATCATGAAACAAAACAAGACAAAACAGAAAAAACAAAAACAGGAAAACACGCATGATTCCTACAAAAAGAACAGTATTGTTCTCTGATACAAAATGCTAAACAGCAGAAAATTGATGATTCACCTGAAGAGGAATCCCAAATGGCAATACCAAGGAAACTCAAAATTATGGATAAAAAATACATAGAATAAAGTAAAAAAGAAATTTGAGGACATGTATGAGAAATTCAAAAAAAGATACCAACAATAGCAAAAAAGCAGAAAACCTGGAAGTAAAGACTTTACTCAAAGAAATTAAAAATGCAACTGAGAGCATAAGCAGCAAGATAGAACAAGTACAAGAAAGAATCTCCAAACTAGAAGACAGGCTTTCTGAATTAACACAGTTGAACCAAAAAAAGAAAGAGAAAAAAAAAAAAAAAAAGTAAAGAAAGAAAGAAAAAGAAAGAAAAAATGAGAAAGAATTTTTTTTTTAAATGAGAAAACTTATGAAATCTTTCTGATAACTTTAAGCATACAAACATCCATACTATGAGTTTACCAGAAGAGGAGGAGAAAGGAAAAGGTATTGAAAGTCTGTTTAATGAAATAATAGCTGAAAAATGACCAAATATTGAAAGATATGGTCCTACAGAACCAAGAAGTTCAGAGATGCCAAAACATGTTCAGCCCAAAAAGGACCTCCCTGGGATACATTATGGTGAAGTTATTAAAAGTCAAAGACAAACAAAGAATTCTTTTAAAAAAAGCAAGAGAAAAAGCATCAAATCACCTGTAAATGAATCCCGATCAGGCTGACAGCTGAAATCTCAACAGAAACCCTACAGGTCAGAGCAGATTGGAATGATATACTCAAAGCGCTAAAAGAAAAAAAACTGTCAACCAAGAACACTATATCCAGCAAAGCTTTCCTTCAGAAACAAAGGTGAAATGGTATTCTTCCCAGGCAATCAAAAACTGTGGAATTCAACACCATGAGACTAGCCCTTCAACAGATCTTTAAGGGAGTCCTATATCTGGAGTCAAAAGAGAGATATGGCTGCCATAAATACACAAGAAAGAATAAAAACTACCAGTAGAACAGATACACAAATGAGAAAGAGAAAGAAAATGTATTTTATCAAAACAAAACAATACAAAAAACAGCAGAGACTAACAATAAAAGGAAAAGAAAGGAACATAAGAAATATAAAACAACTATACAGAAATTAACAAAATGGCAGGAATAAGGCAACACCTTTCAATAGCAATGCTGAATGTAAATGGAACAAATTCTCCACTTAAAAGATATACACTGGCTAAGTTGGTTAAAAAACTAGACCCAACTGTATGCTGCCTGCAAGAAACTTATGTCACCTATAAAAACACACATAGACTAACAGTGAAGGGATAGAAAAAAGTATTCCATGCAAATGGAAACCAAAAACAAGCAGGAGTTGCCATACTTATCTCAGTTAAAATAGATATCAAACCAAAAATTATAAAAAAGACAAAGAAGGACTTTATATAATGATAAAAAGATCAATTCTGCAAAAAGATGTAGCAATCATAAATATATATGCGCCCAATACCAGAGCCCCCATATACACAAAGCAACTGTTACTGGATCTAACGGGAAAGATAGACCCAAACACAGTAATAGTTGGGGGCTTTAACATGCCACTCTTAATATTTGACAGACCACATAGAAAAAGAATCCGCAGAGAAATACTGTATTTAAGCAGAACCTTAGACCAAATGGACTTTACAGACATATACAAAATTTCATCCAACAACTACAGAATATACATTCTTATCATCCGTACATGAACCATGAGTTTAAAGCATAACTTACCAAAACCTATGGTATTCTGCAAAAGCAGTACTAAGAGGGAAGTATATTGCAATAAATGCTTACATCAAAAGAAAGGAAGATTTCAAATAAATAACCTAATGTTAAATCTCAAAGAATTAGAAAAACAACAGTGTCAATAAAAAACTAATAGATGGAAAGAAAGAATTAAAATCAGAGCAGAACTAAATAAAATAGAGACGAAAAGAATTATACAAAAAATCAATAGAAAAGGGTTTTTTTTTGAGAAACTAAACAAAATAGACAAGCCACTGTACAGACTAACTAAAAAAAGAAAAGAACCAAATAAAAAAAATCAGAAATGAAAAAGGAGACATTACAACTGATACCACAGAAATACAAGGAGTCATTAGAGAATATTATGAATGACTACAAACCAACAAATTTGAAAACCTGGAAGAAATAGATAAATTTCTGGACACATACAAACTACCACTATTGAACCAAGAAGAAATAAGAAATGTAAACAAACAAATAATAAGCAATGAGATTTAAACAGTGATCAGCAGTCTCCCAACAAGGAAAAGCCCAGGACCAGATGGCTTCACTGCTGAATTCTACCAAACCTTTGAAGAATTAATACCAACCCTTTCAAAGTATTCCCAAAAATTGAAACAGAGGCTATTCTCCCAAACTCATTCTATGAAGTTAACATCACTCTGATACCAAAATCACACAAAGCCATAACAAAAAAGAAAGCTATAGGCCACCATCCTTGATGAATGTAGACGCAAAAATCCTCAACAGCATATTAGCAAACAGAATACAACAGTGCATCAAAAAGATTATACACCATATTCAAGAGGGATTCATCCGAAGGATGCAAGGTTGGTTCAACACATGCAAATCAATAAATGTGATACCCCACCTCATCAAAATCAAGAACAAAAACTATATGATTATCTCAATAGATGAAGAAAAACCATTTGAGAAAATTCAGCATTCCTTCATGATAAAGACCATCATCAAAATAGGTATAGAAGGAAAGTAAATTAATACACAAAAATCAGTACCCTTCTTTTACACCAATAATGAACAAGCAGAAAAAGAAGTCAAGAGAGCAAGCCCACGAACAATAGTTAACAAAAGAGTAAAATACCTAGGAATAAATTTAACCAAAGAGGTGAAAGAGTTCTACAAAGAGAACTATGAAACACTGCTAAAAGAAATTAAAGAGGGGCCAAGGGCAGCCCCTTCTGCCCAGAAGCAGGCAAGAGAGTATTCCCAGGGTGCTAGGAAGAAGTCAAGGGTGGCCCCACTCTGCCCAGAAGCTAGCAAGAAAGTCCACCCAGGTCCTAAGCAGGATCCAGGGATGGACCCCTGCCCAGAAACAGACTAGAGAGCATGCCCAAAACACCACAGCATGACCACCACAGCCACCACCACAGTCAGAGCTGCTGCAGAAGCCACTTGACACCACAGCAGTAGCCACAACCACAATGCAGGCAGACCACCAGACAATCAACTGCACTGACACAAGGAAAATCACCAGTGGAGACCAGAAAAAGAAGATAATGTCTCTCTCCTCAAAGCCTACTCCAGAGTAATTGAAGAAGCAGCAGCTTTACCAAATGACCACACATCAGTGTAGAGATGCTAGAAATATGAAAACCCAAGAAAATATGATACCACCCAAAAGATACAGTAATTCTCATATACCAGACCCTATAGAGTAGGAAACCATTGAAATGACTGAAAATCAATTCTGAGCAACAATCTGAAGGAAACTCAGTGAGACACTAGAAGACTCAAACAGCATAATGAAATGAGAAAAAAAAAATCCAAGATATCATAAAGGAAATTTACAATGATATTAATACCTTTAGAAAGAATGAAACGAAAGTCATAAAACTAATAGGTTCACACAATTAAATAAAAAACACAACTGATACTTTAAGCAGTAGACTGGAAAAAGCAGAAGAAAGAACTTCTCATGTTAAAGATAGTCTTTTCAAAATAACCCAGGTAGACAAAAAAAAAAAAAAAAAAAAAAACCAGGAAAAAAAAATTTAAGACAATGAAGAAAATCTAAGAGAGATAGCAGACAGCTGTAAGTGAACAATCATTTGAATCATGGGTATTCTAGAATGGGAGGAGAAAGGAAATGGCATGGAAAACCTATTTGACAAAATAATAACAGAAAACTTCCTAGGTATTGGGAGAGACATGGACCTTCAGATCCAGGAGCCTCAAAGATCCACAAACAGATTCAACCAAAACGATCCTCTCCAAGACACATTATAGTCAAACTGGCAAAGCTCAAAGACAGAGAGACTCTTAAAAGAATCAAGAGAAAAGTGTCAAGTCACCTAAAAGGGAGCCCCCATCAGACTAACAGCAGATTCCTCAACAGAAACTCTACAAGCCAGAAGAAAATGGGATGCTATATTCAAAACACTAAAAACAAACAAACAAACAAAAAAAAACTGTTAGACAAGAATACTATACCCAGCAAGGCTATCTATCAGAAATGAGGGAGAAATAGTGTAAATTCCATACAAACTGTGACAGTTCACCATCACATGGCCAGCCAAACAAGAAATCCTTAAGGGAGCCCTGCATCTGGAATCTGAAAACTGATAATCATTACCACCAAGACACAAGAATGAAAAAAACAAACAACAGGAACAACAAAAAACTGGTAGAACAAAAACACAAATAAGAAAAAGAAAGAGACTAAATCTTACCACCACAAAAACTATAATGACAATTTAATAATGCCCCTGGTTTATTTCTGATTTCAGTAATTTCACTCTTCTCTCTTTGTTTCCTGGTCAGTCTAGATAAAGGTTTGCAAATTTTGTTGACCTTTTTAAAGAATCAAATTTTGGTTTTGTTGATTTTCTCTACTGTCTTTTAATTCCCTATTTCACATATTTCTGTAGTAATTCTTGTTATTTCCTATTTATATTTGCTTTTGGTTGAATTTGCTCTTCTTTTTTTATTTTATTAAGATAGAAATTTACATTATTGATTTGACATTTTCCTTGTTTTTAATATAAGTGTTTACAAGTATAAATTTTCCTCTAAGTGCTGTGTGAGCTCTTCATCCTATAAATTTTGATGTTGCATTTGAGTTTTATTGCAAAGTGCCCTCTTATTTTGTTATCATTTTTCATTTTATCCATTGTTTAGTCAGGAGTGTGTTCTTTAATTTCCGCAAAGTTTTAAATTTTCTAAATTTCCTTCCATTATCATGGTCAGAGAACATATTTTCTATCATCTTATTCTTTTGTATTAAGAATTGTCTTGTGGCCAAAATTAAAATAAATAAAGTAAAATAAAAATTAAAAAAATTTTAAATGCCAAAATAAATTTGGCTTCAATTTGTGTTTTATTCATCTGGCTTTGTAATAAAACTTTCTAAAAATCATCTTTACACAAGTTTTCTTCTGATGCTTGACATACTGAAACCCTTCAATAAAAACATATTTGTTGGGGGAAAAAAGAAATAAAAGAGGACACAAAAAGATGGAAATACATTC
>NW_007728982.1:923-3693 GCF_000696425.1 Galeopterus variegatus | reverse complement strand
CCATTTTCATGGATTGGAAGAATTAATGTTATGAAAGTGTCCATATTACCCAAAGTAATGTAAAGATTCAATTAAATCCCCATCAAAATACCAATGACATTCTTCACAGAAATAGAAACTACAATTTTAATATTCATATAGGACAACAAAGAACCCTAATAGCCAAAGAAATCCTGAGGGGAAAAAAAAAAAAAAAACTGAATTACACTATCTGAATTCAAACTACACTACAAAGCTATAGTGATCAAAACAACATGGTATTGGTGTAAAAACAGATACTCAGACAAATGGAACAGGATAGACAGCCCAGAAATCAATCCATGTACATGCAGCCAACTGATCCTCAATAAAGTCACCAGGAACATACATTGGGGAAAGGACAACTCCTTTAGTAAATGGTGTTGGGAAAACTGGATGTCCATGTGCAGAAGAACAAAGCTAAAATGATACCAGTTGTCATCAAAATCAACTGAAAATGGATTAAAGACTTAAATATAAGACATCAAAGTGTAAATCTAGTAAAAGAAAACATAGCTGAAACATCACAATATGTAAGACTGGGTGAGGGCTTTATGAATAAGAACAAACAACAAAGGAAAAAACAAACAACAAAGGAAAAAACAAACAAATATCATTATATAAAAGTAAAAAGCTTCTGCATAGCAAAGAAAACAATCAACAGAGTGAAAATACATCCTACAGAACGGGAGAAAGTATTTGTAAGTGGTGCATCCAACATAGGATTAATATCCAGAACATATGAGGAACTCATACAACTTAACAGTAAAAAACAAATAACCTGATTAAAAATTGGACAAAGGAACTCAATAGGCATTTCTCAAAGAAAGATGTACAAAAGGCCAACAGATACCTTAAAAAATGCTCAATGTCACTAATCATCAGGGAAATGCAAATCAAAACCACATTGCAATATCCTCTCACCCCAGTTAGACCAGCTATTATCAAAAAGGATGGAGAATGAGAAAAGCTTGTGAGGATGTGGTGAATGGAGAATGGTCCTACATTGTTGGTGGGACTGTAAATCAGTTCAGCTGTTATGGAAACACTACAGAGGTTCCTCAGCAACTACAGATAGATCCACTATAAGATCCAGCAATCCCACTGCTGGGTATATACCCAAAAGAATGGCAATCATCATGTCAAATGGATACTTGCACTTCGATGCTTATCGCAGCACTATTTACAATAGCCAAAACATGAAACCAACTGTCAATCAACAGATACCTGTATAAGAAAAATGTGGTATACAGACACAATAGAATACTACTTACCTATAAAAAGAATGAAATTCTGCCTTTCATGGCAACATGAATGAGCTTGGAGAAAATTATGTTAAGTGAAATAAGACAGGCTTAGAAATAGAAATACCACATGTTCTTACTAATAAGTGGGAGGGGGGGAGAGAGAGAGAGAGAGAGAGAGAGAGAGAGAGAGAGAGAGAGAGAGAGAGAGAGAGAGAGAGAGAGAGAGAGAGAGAAGAGACCACAATAATATGTTAAACTTTCGGGAAGAGAGAACAGCTATATGGTCACTTGAGGTGGGAAAGTGGGAGGGGTATAGGGATAGGGAGAAATTGTTGAATAGACTCAGAGAATAGTTATGATTTGTAATGATGAGCATGCTAGTAATACTGATTTTATCATCATGTATCATGCATAAATGCTGATAACCAACTCTGTACCCCATAAATAAATATATATAATCAATTATGTCTTGGTTGTAAAATAAAATAAATAAATGAATAAAAACACACACAAAAAAAACCACATAAACCTGTCTCATCATAAGGAAAACTTCAGACAAATCTCAGTAGAGAGACATCCTACAGAACACCTGTCTTCAAAACTGTCAAGGTCATCTAAAACAAGGAAGGTCTAAGAAACTGTCAAAGCCAAGAGGAACCTAGGAAGATATGATAAATTGGTGTAAATGTGGTTTTCTGGAACAGAATAAAGACCTTAGGTAAAAACAAAGAAAATCTGAAAAAAGTATGGGTTTTAGTTAATACTAATGTATCAATATTTGTTCAATAATCGTAACAAATATAGCATTCTAATATAAAGTGTCAGTGCCAGGCTGTGCCGACCAGGGACCTGGGAGAGGCAGACTGAAGAGGGTGGGATGCCCCAAGGTTCTCACAAGAGGAGGGAGTCCCCTTGTTTGAATATTTCTATTAGCTAGGAACTTTATTCCCAGGAACAGACTGGGGAGGAGAACTTGCCATTAGGCCATTCAAGGGCCCCCAGGCTTCAAATGTCAAGGCAGCACTTCTTATTAATTTTGGGCTTTACACCACAGATATATGTGGCCCCTCTGTATTATCTTTACAATTTTAAATAAATTAAATTTAAAGTTTTATTTAATTTATTTACATAAATTAAAAGATTTATTTTCAAAAATCATTACCTATAATGACCAAGGAGATCCCCAATACTAAAACTGTTTGAGTACATGGAGTGTCTGGTTTGAATCTATGAACTTAGTCAGAATTCTAAGTTCTTTTGGAACTCTGTCGATATAACTAAGAGTTTCAGTGCTTTATGATTAATGTTATACTATTACGGGGAGGCAGAATGCCCATCTTAAAGGGCCCATGCTATAGATCAGAATGAAGACATTTGAAAAATACAAAAAGACAAAAAAAAATTAAAAAAGAATGGAGACATTTGAAATTTGAACATTGCTGGCTAGCAGCTGGATACCCTTGCTGTTTTTTTTTTTTTTTTTTTTTTTTTTTTTTCCCTAACCC
>NW_007728982.1:0-819 GCF_000696425.1 Galeopterus variegatus | reverse complement strand
AATCCCCATATATATTTATCTAATAAAATAATCTACAAATATTTGTCTCTCCCTAATTATCCACATATCTTTCTTTCTTCAATTGATGTGTCTCACTATTTAAAAATACACACTTCTTTATAATATCTTTTAAGTCTCTTAATTATATCAGCCTTTCTCTTTTTTTAACGTCTCTCTTTTTAAAAAAAAATTGAAACATAATTGATTGTACATACCTGTAAGGTAGAGTTGAATATCAATATCTGTGTGCAATATATGATGCTCAAATCAGGATAATTAGTATATTCAACAATATACAATGTAATCATTTTTAAGGCCCTTTACCAATTCCTCCCTTATCCATCTCCCCCTCCCACTTTCCCACCTCAATTCCGTTCTTTCCTTTTGAAAGTTCAACATGTTATTGTGATGGTTGTATCTTTCTTTCCTTCTTTCTTTTTTGATTATTTTGTTTTTTTAGCTCCCATTTCTGAGTAAGGTATGTGATATTTCTCTTTTCTGTGCCTGCCTTATTTCACTTAACATGATTTTGTCTAAGTTCATCATGTTGCTGAGAAAGACAAGATTTCATACTTCTTTATGGCTGAGTAGTATTCCATTGGGTAAATATAGCACATTTTCCTTATGCAGTCATCCACTGATGGACATTTAGGTTGCTTCCATATCTTGGCTATTGTAAGTAGAGCTGTGATGAACATGGAAGTGCAGGTATCCCTTCAACATGATGATCGGCATTGCTTTGGGTATATACCCAGCAGCAGGATTGCTGGATCATATGGCAGTTCCATCTATAGTTGTTTGAAGACTGTTTTGCATAAT
>NW_007728981.1:265219-265672 GCF_000696425.1 Galeopterus variegatus | reverse complement strand
GATAATAAAACGTGAACTAAAATAATGAAAAAAATCTCAGGAGCTAATTCATGTAGTTTGTGCCAGGCTCAGGCTCCTGAGAGGGAAGTTCATGTGAGTGAGGGGTGTCACCATGCTATTTTCCCCTTGACAGCATACTGAATTGAACTGTGATTCCTTGCAGCAGGTAATGATATTTTTTGTACCATTCAAACACAGCCAAGGAAATGCCCTATGCAAAGATTCTGGGGCAGGAATGCCTAAGAAGGGGAAAGGAACATGGGAAAATATGAGGAAAAAAGAAAGTGGATGATCTGGAGGAGGATAGAAAGATGAGAGTACGAGAGGAAAATTGATATGAAGCCTTGTTCCTTGCCAAAATCAACTGAAAAAATACTGAGCATTTGTTCTTTTTTCATGTTAACACTGGAAGTAAGATGAGATGACATTAAGACTTATAATAGTATACTTATA
>NW_007728981.1:261863-263862 GCF_000696425.1 Galeopterus variegatus | reverse complement strand
CCCTTCTTTGTACAGACAATTTTGCTACTCCCTATTCTTGCCTTCACCTTCCCAGCTCCCACTTCAGTCCCTGACATCACAGAGAAGAAAGGCTATTTCATATTGTCATAATATTGTATCTATTTGTAAATTCATTTCCACATTCCTTATTCCCTATATATATACAATTCTTGAATATCTCCTTTGAACCAGCTGAAACTGGTTCTTACTGTAACCTTACTAATTCCCTCATTAATTAATTAATGAGTTCAATACAATTTTTGATATATGTTCGTAATATGTTTGTAGAAGAATCACGATTTTACCTTTTTGAAAATTATTCTTTAATAATGGTCATTTTCTCAATAATGTATGAATAAAAGCATCTTCAGGGAACAATGCCTTTTTTGCTGATTTGCTATTTACAGTCCATGTAAAATAGTGCTCTCTCTGCAAATATTGCTTCAAGACCTAACATGTTCAAGGACCTGCCTTTTTGTGCCCCCGTGGAGGAAACAATTCCAGTCAGATGTGAAGGACGAGGTAGACACAGAGAGGCAAGCTGAAAACCTTCCGATTTTCACTTTTGCCCTGGAGACGAAAAGAAAAAGTTGTCTCAATCACAAGATAGATGTTAAGAGTTTTTCTCTCTCTTCCCCTGTCCCCTCCCCTACCAAGGGGGTGAGACCAAGGGGGTGAGATTTGGAGAGTCATATTCCTATCAAGCAGCAATTCTATAGTCTCATATTTGAACCACGGCTGTTGAAAAGAGAGAGTTGGAATCAAATCCCCACATGCCCTCAAGGCATAAACATAAAGACATTGCTCTGAATCCTCCAAGCATCGGTCACTGTCATCATCAGTCATCCTTATCCTTATTTATAATCACGTGTAAAACTTGTTAGGAGTCTTCATCTTTCAGCTTGGTGTGTAGACGGATGGGCTTTGGAGCAGCTGGGCAAGGGACCCGACCCTTTACTTCCAACCCTGTCACTGGCTTTGTCACATAATCTTTGGAGCTTTGTTTCTTCATCTATAAAAACGAGGCCATGGCTATTGAGCGTATTAGATGAGATACATTTAAGATAACATATGCAAAAGCTCTGTGAAAACTAATAGTTCTATAAAAGTTTCAGTTGCTTGACATGTTTCTCAGTTTCCTTATCTCTAATGGAAGTAATAATGGAACTTACCTCATAAGGTTCTTGTGAACTCTAAATGTGTTAACGAATGTGGAACAGTTCCTGATAGAGCTTAACAAATGTTAGCTATTGATATCACTAACGAACACTCCACAAGGGGGCGTGCCGGGCTTAAAACACCTTTTCATGTCCCACGGAGCGAGCACCACGCACCCAGCAATCCCGCACTACATCTCTGCGGCATGATTTACGAACGGAACAATCTTCCGCGCCGCCCCGCCCCCACTCGGCTGCAGCTAGCGTGCGCCGCAGGGGGCGTCCGAGCGCAGAACAGACGTACGCCGGAACTCAAAGCTCGGGGCGCTGCGACGCCGGCGCCTCTTTGCGCCTGGACACGGGCGCCGGAAGTGGCGAGGGCGGGGTCAACGCTGGCGGGTCAAAACTGCCTGCCAGCGAAAATGCTGCTGGACTTGTCGGAGGAGCATAGGGAGCATCTAGCCTTCCTGCCCCAAGTGGACAGCGCAGGTCAGGGGGCACGCCGGCGCACGGGCGGTGTTCCGTGGGCTGGGGAGGGGGCCCAGGGGAGCGCGCCGAGCTCACGGTCTCCTGATTTCCATTGCAGTGGTTGCCGAGTTTGGGCGGATTGCGGTGGAGTTCCTGAGGCGAGGCTCGAACCCTAAGATCTACGAAGGCGCCGCCAGTAAGAACCGGAGGGGCACCGGGAAGTACGGGCCATTCCCTGTCGCCCGGGAGAGAAAGGAATTATTGCGATTTCTAGATCTTGTTCGCTTTGCAATAGAGTAAAATCAGCAGACCTTTTCAGTCAGGGCTTGAATCCTGCCCGTCCCATAAGTAGCTGTGAGATTTGTAAAGCTTCT
>NW_007728981.1:251090-260475 GCF_000696425.1 Galeopterus variegatus | reverse complement strand
GTATGTGGGATCCGAACCCTCGGGCGGGAGCACCGCCGCGCTTCCCAAGCGGCGCACTATCCAGTGCGCCACTGGGCCAGCCCGATAATATTTATTTTTAATTAACAGTTTGAATCAAAGGGTAATTGAGCGGAAGCATAAATATCACACAGTGATTTATTTGCTCATTTTTTATCTTTCTCAGGAAAACTCAATGTGAGTAGCGACACTGTCCAGCATGGTGTGGAAGGGTTAACATATCTCCTCACTGAAAGCTCAAAGCTCATGGTAAGGGCTTCTGTGGACTGTTTTTGTATTACTTGGATTCTTAAGAAAGGGCCAGTGTACTCTACATAATAGTCCTGGCAGGTACCTGCATATTGTAGTAATTGAATGATTTATAATCGATTTTGTAAAAACATACCTAATAGTATGACTGTATCATTACCTGCTAGTATGAATACCTCTTACTTGTATAAATTAGAGTTGCCTCTAATTCTACATGTTGTAAACCATATGCCGTAGTCTGTATCCTAGGAGGAGGGAGAATCAAATGATTTATTTTTTTCTATATCAGCAGCATCTGGATTGATGGAGAATAGGAAGGAAAACTGGGCATCTTAACAATTCTTTCCTTTTTATACTTCAATAAAGTATTTTTATGTATCAGTAACTCAGATTTTAGAATAGTGAGCAATGGTTGTCTTTAACTATAAGGAATGTTTCTTTTACTCAACAGCAAGGAATTAGGGGATATCATATTCTTTTGTATATACAAGTGTTTTAGCATTTACTAGACAAAGATAGATTTTGATATTCTGTTAAACTCAATTTGCTTTTAGATTTCTGAACTGGATTTCCAAGACTCTGTTTTTGTTCTGGGATTCTCTGAAGAATTGAACAAATTGTTGCTTCAGCTTTATCTGGACAACAGAAGGGAGATCAGGACTATTCTGAGTGAATTGGCACCCGACCTTCCCAGTTACCACAGCCTTGAATGGCGACTAGATGTACAGGTATGGCTTTTTTTTTCTTTTCTTTTTTTTTTTAACCTGACATAGAATATAAGAATTATTTTAGATTTGTTTCTTGCTTTTTGTATTCTTTACCCTCTTAAACAAGCTCTGATTTCAGACTTTGGTTTTTTAGTGTTCGTTTTCAGACTGTTTCACAAATAATTCATTTTCTTTTATTTTTAATGTGTTCAAATCAGTTTAATTTGCAAAGTTTGTAAAAACTTGGTTATTTTGGGAAAAGACATGATTATGCAGATTTTTTAGATGGTGCTTAGATTTTTAGAAACTTTTCTCTGTAAGTATAACACACATATAGGAAAGTGCACAGGTCATTATACAGCTCAATGAATTATTACATGATGAAAACACCCACAAAACTGACACTTAATCATGATGGGCACCCCAGACACATCATCCTTGTCTCCTACCAATTACTGCCCCTTTCCCCTTTTCCAGAGGTAACCAGCATCCTGACTTCAAACACATACATCACTTTTGCCTGCTTTTTAGCTTTCTGTATATGGAATGATTGATAAATATTCTTTTGTGTCTGGCTTCTTTTACACAATGTTATTTTTGTGAGATTCATCTTTCAGTTGTTTTTAAAGCCACGTAAATAAGCAAAAGAGAGTTTTTGGGCCATTGCATGTATCCCTTTATTAAACAGTGAGAGATGAGTGAATAGATATTTACTGAATGTCATTCATTTGCTGATTAGAGCTGTATTAAATGCTTTAGGACCGAAAAGAAGTGTTAAGATACTTTCTGAGCTGGAAAAGATGTTATCTAGTTAGGAATATTAGGTGTTCTCAAGATAATTAGTAATTAAAGATAGTTATAAAATAAGATTCTGGAGAGGACACAAGAATGCAGTTGTATAAATGAAGGTGCCTACTGAATGTTTGAAAAAAGTTATTAGGTGTTCTCAAGATAATTAGTAATTAAAGATAGTTATAAAATAAGATTCTGGAGAGGAAACAAGAATGCAGTTGTATAAATGAAGGTGCCTACTGAGTGTTTGAAAAAAGTACTCATGTAGTTCCGTGTGTGCTGGCATGATCCAGAAAAGTGTCAACAAAAGGTGAAATTTCAGAAAGATGAATAGAGAAAACCAGGGTAAATATTCTTGGCAGAGGAGGCAGCATAAGTTTTAAAGGCCCACATGGGTATGGGAATGAGCATATAACTACGTGGTACAGTGCACTAGTTCTCAAACTTGACTTATTGGAATAACCCAGGAAGTTTTAAAAAAAAAATTCTGACGTCTGTTCCACGCCCAGAGATTCTGATTTATTGGTATGGGGTTTGGCCTGGGCATTAGGATTTTTGAAAGCTCCACTTTCACCCAGCCAATTCTAATGTGTGATAAAGTTTATGAACCACCGTTATAGTGGATTCTTCCTGATTTGAATGGAAGCAAGGTGGTCAAAATAGGTTACAGAAATTTAGTTAAGAGGAGCTTAGACCTGACATAACAGACAATAGGAAGCCCTTGTAGATCCAGAATATTAACCTTGGTTTTCTCTATTCACTCATTTATTGTTACCCTTGAGAGTAACATTAAAGCAGTCATTTAGGAAAGTTGATCTAGCATCCTTGGGCAGATCAAAGTGAAAGTGGGAATTAGAAGTATGGAGAACTTCAGGCTTTTACACTTTTTTTTTTCCACCTACATGAAATGCTTTTTCTGCCTTGCCACTATCTCTTGACTTTACTCTTTCTTATCCTTTTAAGTCTTAGTTTAAATCAGGGCACAGCAAACTATGGCTTATGGGCCAAATCTGGCTTGCTGCTTGTTTCTGTAAATAAAGTTTTGTTGGGACACAGACTTGCTCATTTGTTTACTTATTATCTATGGCTACTTTCAAAGTACAAGGGAAGGGTTAAGTAGTTGTGCCAGAAACTGTATGGTCTACGAAGCCTAAAATATTTATCATTTGGCTCTTTACAGAAAAAGTTTGCTGGCCTCTGCTTTAAATAATGCCTCCCTCCCTCTGGGAGAAATTTCCTATACTGCTAGATACAGTTAAATCTTGGTGGCATCTGTGTTTTCTTTTGCATGGCACTTGTGTTTCTTTTTTTTGGCAAGTCATCTCATGCATACATACCCGATTTCCTCAGTAAAGTGTAAACTCTGAAAAGTGGGGACTATGCTCATCTTATATATTGTCTTTCTTCAAAGCTTCAATATTTCCACCATGCTTCACACTCTTAGCTGTTGACTTTGCTTCCTGTTTGACTAAGAAAGGAGAAGCAATCAGAAGAGAACTCTCACGTGCTCCCGCTGCTACATCTGCCAACCTGCCCGCATCAGTACCTGCTTGCTCTGCCTTCTCTCCTGTTGTTCTTGATGAAGTGTCCATGCTCCTATCTCTCTGTAGGCAAGCTCTTCCCTTGTACACATTAGTCCATTCCTATATGCCCATGAGGACTTAGTTCCAGCAATTGTTCCCTCTCTTTCTTACACGATACTTTATTTGCCTCTGTACTGAATCATTCCCTTCAGCACACAGTCAGAAATCCAGTCCTATCCATATAACCCTCCTACTGTCACCCCATTTTTTGCTTCCCTTTTCACCAAAACTTGGAAGAGTTATTTCTCTATCTATACTGATTCTCTCTCGAACCCACTCTAATGAGGCTTCATCATAACCATTCTACAAGCATAACTTAATCAAGTTTATCACTTTTTTAGTCTTTCTGCCATTCTATTTTTAGCAGCATTTATCACAGTTCATCATCCTACTTGAAATACTTTCTTCAGTTGCTTTCTGGGAAATTACTCCCTTTGGTTCTCATCCAACTTCACAGGCCCCTCCTTCTCAGTCTCCTTTGATGATTCTCTCTCATCTCATCAACTTTTAAACAGTGGAATGCCCCAAAGGTCAATTCTCAGTCTTCATACCTTTTCCACTTGTATTCCCTAGCTGACCTCATCTTATCTGATGGCTTTAAATACTCCCTGTGTACTCAGGATTCCCAAATTTATATCTTTAGCCTAGGCCTATCCCCCAAACTACAGAGTCATACACTTGAAGCCAACTTGACATCTCCCCTTGGGTGTTTGATAAACATTCAAATGCAGTGTATCCAACACTGAATCATGCATTCCTCACTCCTCCCTCCCCACACTGCCCCTTCCATAGTCTCCCCGTCTCAGTAGACAGTGAGTCTCTTCTTTGAATTGCTCAGGCCTGAAACACTTGGAATCATCCTTGGTTCCTGTGTTAGTCCTTTTCTGTTGCTTATAACGGAATACCTGAAACTGGGTAATTTATAAAGAAATGAAATTTGTTTCTTACAGTTTGAAGGCTGAGAAGTCCATGGTCCAGAGGGCCTTCGGGTGAGGGAATTCTAGGTGGGAATTCTGTACAGGGTCCTGTGGCAATGCAGGGTATCACATGACAAGAATGGCATGAGCAAAAGAGCTAACCTCACTTGCTCTCCTTATAAAGCCATCAGAACCATACCCATGACAATCCATTAAATCATCTACCTTTTGCTCCATAAATAATCCATTCACAAGAGCACTGTCCTCATGATCCAATCACTTCTCAGAGGCCCCACCTTCTACCACCATATTGGGGGTTAAGATCCAACATGAGCTTGCAGGGGCATTCAAACCACAGCAAGTCCTCTTCTTACCTTTTGTCTAATCCATCTGTAAAGCAGTTTCTTCCTCGAAAAGATAACTGCAACCTGATCTCTTCCCTTCCACTGAAAAAAATTGGTAGATTTCACATCAAAATTATAATTTCTCCAAACTCTTGAAAAATTAGAAGTCCAGGCAACACTAGAGCCACATTTCTACATGCCATTAATAAGTTCAAGATACACTGAATTTAAGGTGATGACAGTTTATATAAATTTTAATCTCTATAGTAGCTGAGGACGTGGGCCTAGAACTTGCAGGCAAGATTAGATCAAACCACAAATGAGAATGATTTCTCTGATGGCTGTACCAAATCTTACTGGTTACTTATGGTTAATAGAAAGTAAAGCCAGCGATTAAACTAAGTGTGGTTTCAGGAAATAACAACCAGTGTTATTATTAGTAACACTGGAAAATATTATTCCAGGAAAACATTATTCAGGAAATAATAACCAGTGTTAGGTTGTGCCTAACAACCAGCTAGGCACAACACAGTGTCACTGAAAGAACAACATTTAAGAATGGAGGGATCATTTAGGGTGTCAGAGTTGAGAAGACTTCTGACCAAATCCCAAAGCCTTAGGATTTGGTCAGAAAACAAATGCACATGTCATACTACATCGTCAAGTTTTACACTTGGGATGGGATGGCTGGCTTAGAGAAAGAGGGTATTCCATTGTCATGAGCATCCTTAGGTATGTGTAGGTACCCATAGAAAACATAACTTCTTATGTCCCATTCATCCATTCATGGTTCTATAAATCTGTTCAGTCATCAAACCATTCATTGAATGTCTGGTGTGTGCCAGGCCTTGTGGACATAGCAATGAAAGGACCATAATACTTGCCTTTAAGTCCTCACAGTCTTACAGAAAGAGATCAAAAAATAAAACAAAAATGAGCAATTACAATCAAGTGTGATGAAGTGCTTGACTAAGCTTGAACACAGGATATGGTATAAACCAGACTGTGGGCTCCATGATGGCAGGTACTATGTCGTTTACTCCTCTGTCCTCAGCACAATACCTGACACATAATAGGCTTCAGTGCTGATTAGAAAGAGTGGATGGGACAGGGGGACATAGCAGATTCTTAAATTATTCATCAAATATTTCTTGTACACTTAACATGTGCCAGGTATTATGGATACAGCAAAAGACCAGACACAGTTCATGTTCTGGGGGACACCATAAGCAGCAAGTCATACAGGAGGAGGAGGAGATCACCATGGTTAATCCTTTATTTTTATGTCGTTTCTTTAAAACCAGGTGGAGATGTGGGGATGGTCATGCTTATGTGGTGTTTGGCAGTAGTTTATCTTAGTTTACTTCTCTCTTGTGTGGGGCTGTCCTCTGACTTTTGGGGCCCAGAAGACCTTAACAGTCTTTTTTGGGCTTTATTGATTTGAGTTTTTCCATTATGAAGACATTTCTAGGAGTTAGAAATTAAGAATTTCTTAATTTTCTAAAATTAAACTTAAGGGAGCTCATTTACCCAATGAAATGAGTTTGAATTGCTGCGATACTGCAGGACTACTACAATTTAAGGTTGTGGTACACTAAGTAAATGTTACCACTTATGGTGAAGGGCTAAAAAAGCACTCAGAACTAATTGAGTTCCTGAGCTCATTAGCTGAAACTATTATAGAGGATTTTAACTCTGGTTGATTCTTCTGTTTATGGGAGGATGGCAAGTCAGATGAGACCAGCTAAGTGGCTAGGAAACTAGTAACAGGATATACTGCCTCTCATTTTTCAGTAACTGACTTGTCATAGAGACTGGTAGGGAATGGACAGTTACCGTCTAATTATTGTGCAGTTGCTTATGGGAAACAAATTAATCATCATAGTTTAGTTTCCAGTAGGATTATTTCCCCAAACTTAAATTACCAGCACAGTTGATGCCCTTGTTAATAGCATCAGTAAATTGTTTTTTGTTTTGGTTTTTTTTGGCAGCCGGCTGATATGGGGATCTGAACCCTTGACCTTGGTGTTACACAGTTTAACTAGCTGAGCTAACCAACCAGCCCCAGCATTAGTAAATTGAATGCATTTGAGACTGGTACAGGAGGATGTTACTTTTAAGGCTGGTCCATCTCCAACTGCATCAAAACAGTCTTTTCCTGTCCTACCCACATATTGTTTGCTGAGACCAAATAGAGGGCTGAATTCTTTTAGGAACTTTAGCTAAATGAAACATAATTTATGTATCCTGTTTCCTATATGATGTTTTTTTGCCAGCTTACTCTCTTCAGTGCCTTGAGATTTAGCCCTTCAGCTAAAAAAATTTTTTTTCTAATTTGCATTGACATTATGACATTTTAAAGTTGATGTTATTGTTGTTATGTTTACAGGGAGGTAAACAGAATTTTATTCCCAATAAAAAACAAGTTCATGTCAAGAGCTTTGTGGGCTACTGTTCTTTATCCTCTAGTACTGAGTGCTGTTCAACTTCTTTCTGAGAAAAAATTAGGTCTGATTACATCTTATTGGGTATTTGTTAGGTATCTTATATAATCTCATTTCTAGAATTTTTTAATGAATGCTATAAATATTTATCTGATTGGGTATTTGTTAGGTATCTTATATAATCTCATTTCTAGAATTTTTTAATGAATGCTATAGATATTTATCTGTAAAGATTTTTAATTTAGATAAAGATTTTTAATTTAGATAGGTTATCTAAAAATTAGTGCATAGACTGAGTGACTTTAGGTCTTTCAACAAAAATTCATGGCTTCATTACACACCAAGATATGAGGGTACTTCAAAAAGTTCATGGAAAGACTTGTTTTTCTTGTTTTCAATTCTGTTTTTCCACAAACTTTTTGAAGTACCCTGGTACATTCGATTTTTGTTTGTCAGTGCAGATGTAAGTGAAAAAACAAATATAAACAGCGTGTAATTGGATGAATAAGTAGTATTTTTAGTTATATTTATAGTTTGCATATCTGTCATATATATAATTTTCTGTAGTAGAGAAATGATCTTAAAGAGGTACTTTATCTTACAAGTATCTATTTTATGTTTGAGGACTAACTCACCCAAAGGGATTGACCTATTGTTTCCAGATTATTTGGGGACATTAAATTTCAGCCTTGAACCAGTATCTTGGGTTCTTTTGGAAGCCCAGACCACCTAGAACTATTTGGAAGAAGTTATTAGTTAGAATATTCTATGTTGTGGTATTAATTAATCCTGAAATCTCAGGTTTAGATATATTACTTAGTTGGAGGTCTTTTCAAGTTGGCTTCCTGTCCTTTCGACATGACTTCAGTAGTTTTTGATAACTTCCTTGCTTTTTTGTATAACAAGATGTTTCAGGCTCATCTTGTACAGTTCCTGTCCCAGACCTTGAATCAGCTGTTACTTCAAGGTGGTTCTGATTCCTTTTAATGGAGAATAGTCTTTAGAGATCACAATTGTGCTACGATTGAATGCCATTACTTTCAAGTTGGTCATTGTTTACAGTTTTGGGGTTGCTTGTTTTATGGTGATAGTACTTATTTTTAAAATTTTGGAATATGTTATATAAACAAAAAATTCTAGATGCCCAGTTTAAGGAATAATAATAAAACAAATACCACTACAGCCAATACCAAACTTAACAAGTAGAACAAGATCAGTGCCTTTGAATCATCAGTGTCTTCCCCCAGTTGTAACCCTCTCCCAGCTACAGAGAAAACCATTATCCTAAATTTTTGTTTGGTTTGGTTTGGTTTTTGGTGGCTGGGCCATATGGGGATCTGAATCCTTGACCTTGGTGTTACAACACCACACTCTAACCAACTGAACTAACTGGCCAGCCCCCATTATCCTGAATTTTCTGTTAACACTTTCTTTGTAGGTTTTTTGCATATATTTTTGTCACTAAACTGTGTATTTTTAAAATTTGCATGTTCTTCGGGAACTTGCTTTTTTGATTCAACATTTTCATGTTTCATCTACGATAATTCATGTTGCTATAATTCATTTCTTTTCACTGCTGTTTAGTAAAGCAGCTTATTGTATGAATATGCTGTTTATCCATTCTATTATTAATGAATACTTGAGATGTTTCTAATTTTTTGCTCTTGGAAACAAATAATGTTATGAATAAGTATATGTGCAAGAGTTTAAAGTATATACCTAGAACTGCTGGTAGCATATATTGTTTTCCAAGGATATTATTTCATCACTCTCTCCCCAGTGGACAAGTACCTTGCAATGCTTGATATGGACAAGTTTTTAATTTTTGCTAGTCTAATATATCTAAAATGATATCTCGTGGTTTTGTTGGCCATTTTTGTGATGTCTAATAAATTTGAACATATTTTTCTGTGTTTATCCATTTGTCTTCTTTTGTGAAATGCTTATTTAGATCCTCTGTACATTTTTCTCTTGGGTTTGGGAAGTTTTTTCCTTATTAAATCAAAGGAGATCATCATATGTTCAGCATACTAATCTTTTTTTTGGTTATATGTGTGTTGTAAAGTATTTTCTGTTTACAGATTTTTTTTTTTAACCATCTTTAGGTATCCTATGAAGAAAATTTATTAACTTTAATGTAGTTAAATTTATCACTTTTGCCTTTATGGTATGTTACTTTTATATCATGTTTAAGAAATCTTTCCATACCGTAAGGCTTCATATATATTTTCATTTTTTTTCTTTCCAAAGGTTTTAAAGTTTACTTTTCATTTTGAAGTCTGTGATTCATCTGAAATTTGATTTTTTTTTTTTTTTCCTTTTTGTCTTTTT
>NW_007728981.1:185329-250167 GCF_000696425.1 Galeopterus variegatus | reverse complement strand
TTTCTTTCCAAAGGTTTTAAAGTTTACTTTTCATTTTGAAGTCTGTGATTCATCTGAAATTTGATTTTTTTTTTTTTTCCTTTTTGTCTTTTTTCGTGTCCGGCAACGGATCGCAACCTTCAGTGTCGCGCCCGTACCGGACTGGGACCGGCAACGGGATCGCAACCCTCGGTGTTGCTCCCATACCTCGCTCAGCCAGTGAGCGGGAACCGGTCTGCATGTGGGATCCGAACCCTCGGCGGGAGCGCCACCGCGCTCCCAAGCGGCGCACTGTAGCAGTGCGCCACCGGGCCGGCCCTGAAATTTGATTTTTATGTATGGTGTAAGATAATTATAAATACTATGTGTTCAGCATGGTTATTGAATAATTATTGTGCTCTTATTCCATTTAAAATCAAGCTTGCAAGCAGAAGTCTTAGGCAACAAATTAAACCAGCAGTGACTATAAAGCTACACCTTAACCAGAATGGAGATCACAACACCAAAGTTCTGCAGACAGACCCAGCCACTCTGCTCCATTTGGTTCAGCAACTGGAACAAGCGTTGGAGGAGATGAAAACAAACCATTGTAGGAGAGTTGTGCGCAATATCAAGTAATACCAGTTTTAAGGTTTTAATCCCTTTTGAGCCATTTGTGAATTTATGATATACAGCAGTTACTTTTCAAAATTAATTTTGTATTAATTGATGGTGATAAATACATCTAGATTCCATGCAATTTCTTTTCCTGTTCCAAGATATTGAGGCCATGATCAGAAGCTAAAGTAAAATTCCTTTCCTGGTGCTACATGTGGTCAGCTTCTTGACAGATTAAAATGTATTTGTATTTTAAATGTCTAAATATAACTGAGTCAACTAGAGAAGCATCTGTACTGTTCATATCTTCTGTATATATGAATTACTATTCTGTTTTTGGTATTTCTTTTGGCTGCTTAACTTTATTGTCTTCTTCTTTCTTATAGATCAAAATTTGAAAATAAAATTTACAACATAATACTATTGCTATTCAGAATATTTCTAGGTAGTTCAATATTTTTGAGTTTTAAAAGCATCCCACATTAATAGCCACAGAATAATTGAAAGTATGATTTTTTTTTAAAAAATGCTATATTGTTATAAGTGGTGTATACATTTTTCTTTGTATGTGAACATGATAAGTATTTACCATATTGCTTAAGTTTGAGTTGTCATGACTAATTGGCTTAAATAGTACTCAACTTGTGTGATCATATTGCATTTTATCAAGGACTGATTTTTCCCATATACCCAAAGCATCTAAGAGTCATGCTGTCATTTACATTTATAGACAATGGATGCAGGAGGAATACAATCAATTCTTGATTATCCAGATGTGAATTACAGTCACTTCTTATAATTTTATTTGAATAAACTTTATAATTTTATTCAAGGGGGGACAGGAAGGCCATGTTTATTACATTACAAGCAAATATCTCCTTTTCCTTACAAACTTGATTTTTGTTTTGTTTTTTAGTAGGTAACCAAAGGTACTACTGGCATAGAAAACTCAGAGGCTCATTTGTCAGGTCAGCCTGAGAGAGTGAAGAGACACAGTGGCAGTCTTAGGGAGAAAATTCATATGGAAGGGTAGAAATGAGGGTTTAGTCTTAACTATGTATTCAGGGCCTTGTTCTGAGAGTCTTATCCCCATGGAACAACCCCAGAAGGCCTTTAGAACCGTAAAACTTTAAGCTGCACTCTAGGCCCTGTCAACACTTTGCTTCCAAAGAATTAGAGGTTTTCAAGTCAGAGTGACATCATGTTTCTTTCTCTTTAGAGAGGATAGAGAGCCTAGCAGGGAACAGAGGCCAGTGGGAGAAAAGCACACTTGAAATTGCCACCCATTGTCCCCTGCAGGTGTCCGAGCCACCCTTTTCCTATAGGTACATGTTCTGCAATTGTAAAATAACTATGTTATCATAGATTAGCAAACTATAATCAGAAATAATTTTTAATGATAGTGACAACTTGATCAATGAAGTTCTCATGTTAATAACCTCACAAACAAAAGGAAACTTTATATAGTACATGAAATAGTAGCATATGTCATCGGGTTTAAAAGCAACATGCCTGCCCAGCTTATATGATGAAAATGGCTCAGTGAGGCTTCTTACTTGTCCACGTCTGATGGAAGATAAACAGGGCTGACCCCAGCCAAGACTGAATAATAGCCCTGTGTACCCTCAGAGCAGCCTTTCTTCTACCTCTTTGTCCACTGTTTTTACCCTGATCAAAACAAGAAAACCAACACTGGTTTTCTGGGTTTGGAGTTTTTTTTGTATCAGAATCTCCTGGCCTCCTTTTTCTGTACATCATTATTTCTTCTGTGATGTTCTGCCTTCTTCACCTTATGGGGCCAGAGTGAGTTGGGAGCAGGCTCCCTACCTTCTTTTAGAATCTGGAGCTCACCTTTTACTACAGGACATTAAATGAGCCTCCTCCTTTCCTTATTCAAACATTCACATCTTTATGGACTCCCCTGCCTTATGTGTTTTATGGCACATTTGATATTTTTTGTAGCTTATATATGAATTTTCTGCAGATGCAGTCACTGTTCTACAATCCAGTTTGACCCAGGCTTCTTGACTCTGAGTAATGTACCTTTACATCTGTAACTATCTAAATTTTTATTAAAACGTTTTGGATTATGAGTATTCTGATTTTTCAAGATTGACTGATGCAGGTTTAGACTTAAGTGTCATATCCTTCATGTCTCAAAGCCAGAAGAGTAACATCTCATCTCAGAACAGAGCTGTGGTTATCTGTTGTTTTTAATCTCCAAGAGAAAATACATAATACTTCTTTGTAGTTTTCATAGCCCTTATGATGAGGAAGTTCTGTCAGCTGCTATATTAAAGTCCTGCTATAATTTACTCTTCTCTGTACTTGTTTTTAAAAATGTGTGTTTGATTAAATCCCTCCTGAGCTTACTCTTTCAGAATTTCCATTATCATAGGTTACTCTCTCATGTATTTTCCTTTTTTCCACAAACTATAAAAAATATTTTGGTGGAAAGGTTATCATACTTTATTGCCTTTAACTTAAATATGTTCACTTTTAAAACCACCATGTCTGTTATGTTCAAACTTAAATACTTTCCTTAGAACAAAACAAGCCCAACTCCACCATTAATGTGGCTAGTTCAGTGAGCATTATCAACTTTGGAAATAATGTTTTAATTATAAAAGCAGAATAAGCCCATTGTTTTTCAGCTTTGCAAAACGTTATATACTATGGAGACAAGAAAACAATGATATACGTTATGGTATTAAAATATATATATTTAACAATTTGATCACTAAATATTAATAGCTTTTTATGTTTTTATAGCTCCTCTCTGCCCAGGAACTTAAATGACTTAAATATGTCTGATAGCCATGAGTCCATAAGATTCTACATACTATAATGCAGAAACAGGAAAAGTAATTTATTTCATTAATGGACTTAAAATAAAAAGGAACATCGGGAATACAGATGACTACATTTATGAATTGTAAAACTTGGCTTTTACTCAGGTTGTTGAGCGCTGCCGCGCTTCCCAAGCGGCGCACTATCCAGTGCGCCACCGGGCCGGCCCCCAAGCAACTTTTTATAAGATGAATTCTATGAATTGTAAAACTTGGCTTTTACTCAGGTTGTTGCCATTCTAAACCCAAGCAACTTTTTATAAGATGAATTCCTTTTTACGATTATACTGTAAATTATGTTTGTTATCATAAGAAAAATTACTAATAGTATGACCATTGGAGTGAGAGGCTGTGCTCTTTTATTGCGTTTGAGCCTAAATTGACATTTAGTTGCAAAGACTACACTTCATTTTCTTCTATGCAGTTATTATATCATCTCTTGCAGAACAGTCTGCCCAGCAACCAGCTAAGAAGAGAAACAACGCAGAACAAAGGGTTTTTCCCTTTCTCACCATCCATATGAGGTCTTTAGCCTTTTTTATTCTTAATATTTTTACTCTTTACTCTTTCACACTGAGCCATAATCCATCCACCCACTTATGTATGGCATTGTATTGATAGAATAAAACAAAGCAAATTTTGAAGACTTTTCTAGCTCTTTTCTTTACATAGTACAGATTCAGTTTTGTTAAATATTTATTAAGTGCTTAGTGATCCATGTAGTGTGTTGAACAAAAGATAAAGTCCTAATCTTCTCAGAGTTTAGAATGCTCTCATACCATCCCTTCCTCTAAAATAGTTTAATCCCTAAGCTCATTAGGCTGCAGAAAAGAATATCCTGAGGGGATCATTCTGAAGAAAGGTGGTTCCTCTGGTCTGGTATCTGCTGGAACTGCTTTACTTTGAAACTCCACCTTCTTCTGGAAGGCAAAACACTAATATGATTTAAGGGGAGAGCTGTAGGATGTGTAGAGGAAATGTTAAATCACTACAGAATATTGTGGACATGGTTAGGATGGCAGAAATTATCTTTACTTTTTCTCCATTGAAGTGGGGTTCCCTGAGGTAACCAGAGGTGTGATGGGAAAAGCAAATTGAGTTCTTTATTACCTGCATGCCAATGTTGTGATTGTTATAAATCCAATGAGAAGTGGATGCCTGTGGTTTTGAAGGAATGTGCTTAGTTCACAGAACGAAAAGGCTTCTCAGTTAACTCAAAGACTAAAAACACACAGATTAAAATTCAGAGAATGAGGAAAAGAAAATCCAGGGAAGTCTGAGTTTCATTGGTGCAGTGGTTAGGATATGATTTCCTGGCATGGTCTGAAAACTGTATGATTTTATTCCAAATAAATAAATTCTTACAAAGCTCAAGTGAGTTTAAGAGCTGCAGCATAATAAAATTGCTTAATTTGCAGCTGAGATTGTTGCACAATTTGTAGGCTAAAAGAAGAGCCAAAGAAAGGCTGCAGGCAATGTTTTTTAGTACCTGAAAAAAAATGAGCATGTTCTTTTCCAAAAGGCAAAATTGAATTATATCATGGAATGAGCAATGTAATTAAAACTTTTTTTTTTTTTAAATGTTTAGGCTTTCAAGGATGTAATTGTTGAGTATTCTTTTCTATGCTTTTTTCTTCTATCCTTTGTCTTTGCTGGGAAATAAATACCAAATTCTATGCCTTTCTTAGGCCCTTAGAACAGTTTCTTTTCATGCCAAACCTCTCAGTAAGCCTTTTCCCTCCCTTTTTAAAATTATTTTTTATTGAGATAGAATTCACGTAACATAAAATTTACCCCTTCAAAGTATACAGTTCAGTGGTTTTTAACATGCCCACAAAGTTGTGTAATCATCACTACTGTCTGATTACAGAACATTTTCATCATCCCCAAAAGAAACCTGTAGTCATTAGCAGTGAGTCTTAATATTTCCCTTCTTCTAGCCCCTGGCAACCACTAATCTACTTTCTGTTGATTTGCCTATTATGGACATTTCATGTAAGTGGAATTATACAATTTATGGCCTTTTGTGTCTGGCATCTTTCACTTAGCATGATGTTTTCAGGTTCCATCCATATTGTAGCATGCATCAATATTTTGTGCCTTTTTTGTGACTGAATAATATTCCATTGTATGTATACTCATTTTTACAGTATTTATTGAGTCTTATTTCTTGTCTAATTGTGGAATTAATCTGTTGCATTTTATGTTCATAAAAGAAATTTTAATAAATTTACAAATGCATTTTCTACAATGATTTTTCTAGAATTCTCTTCCCAGATACAAGTCAGAACAGTCTAAGAGCAATTTCTTCTTAGCCAGTTATTAGAAGAGTTGTTTTCCAGTAGACTGAGTATTTTACTTTTAGTCTTATTCAAAAGTTATACTAGGTAGGTAGCAAGTCAGATGAATTGTTAAAGAGATTTAGCTGAACTCAGCCCTAAAGAAAATCAGATTTTACTAATCTGAGTACTATATCCTTTCTTATTTTAACCTAAAAGCTTTTCTACTAAAATAAGAGATGTTCTGTGGGCATTTTATAGATTTAGAAAAGATAGGAAAGCAACTAAGGATTTATGTCTTCCCATATTCACTTTGTGTATTTTTCAAATTAGGAAGGTAAAAGCCATTTAGAAAAAATTTTGATTGTAGTGAAATAGAGAAAAAGTTATTTACTTTTCTTATGTTCACTCCTAAGAATATTTCAAAACTAATTTTGAAAAAGCCACATTGGGCGATCTCCTCCATGACATTGTTCTTCAGAGGATAGTGCTACTGCAGTCACTGCCTTTAGGGGCTCAGGAGCTACTGGAGGAAATGCAGAGGTACGTAAACAACACTGATTCAGTCAGAGTGTGTGAGGCAAATGAAGAGCTAAAAGGAATAAAGAGCACTGCATGTATAAGAGAGGAAGTGGTTAATTCTCACCAGGGGCACTAGGAAGTCACCTTATCATTTTTCACTGGTCAATTTTTGCTGTTTTGGTCATTGCACTCCAATATACATCTGGAGAATAATCTCTTCCCAATTGGATATAGTTTGGTGGGAATGTCAGACAAGGGACCATGCTCTCCACTTCCCACGCTGAGCCATACATCTCTATCCTGGGACTCTGAACCCCAGAACTCAGAATGGTTGACACAAGTTCATTTTAGTGTCAGCTTGCAAGATGTGTGATGATCTGTTACACAGTCTCATGAAGTTGCTCCTATTCTTGGCTTTTAAGGACTTGGTCTTAGGGCAGCCCCTTGATTCTGCAGCGTACCCAATACATGTCCAGTAAATTCAGTCTCTGCTTAATTAGGGTCTAAATAACCCTAAAAGCTGTAAGAGTATTAACAGGGCAATTAGATTAATTTTTTTTAATTGCATGCTTTATTTCATAAAATGGAAATTTTGTAAAACAGCTCTGCAGATTGTCATGTATCAATTATTTTAGGGTAAGCATATAGGGCGATTGCAACAAACTCATAGTTAAGATCTCAACAGTGCAATTAGGGAGAGAAGACATTTTAGGGTAAGCATATAGGGCGATTGCAACAAACTCATAGTTAAGATCTCAACAGTGCAACTAGGGAGAGAAGACTCAAAACATACAAGATTAATTGGCATTTTCCTTTTACTGCAGTACTATTCCTTGTATTTGCTTTTTGTATCATCTATAAATTTTAAATCCTTAAAATTCAACAATCTGGTGGTTTCACTGTAATCCTTTTAGTATATTACAGTTTGCTTATAGTAATAAGATAGAAACATAAAACATTAAGTTATCAAATGAAACTGCCTACAATAGTACCTGGCACAGAGTAGTTCAACAAATTAGTGAACAAATGAATAAGTGAGAGTGACGAGTGAATAGTATGTACAGTATGTTCTGTGCATGGGCTGCTGAGCCCCACAGGAGAAAATATACAGAACCACACAGATTATCAAGTTTATACGTTAATCCTCATCAATCTCATTTAAGCCCTTAACGCTGCCAGGCTATCTTAGTTTCCCTAGTCAGCTGTTTCCCGTTTTCAACAACTATTTCAAAACTTCTCCACTCCCCTTAAGCCTCTGACCCACCCACCACCCCCTCTCATTCTCTGTAGATGACTGTCTCCTTCTTCACAGAACAAAGAGAAGTGATCAGATAGGAATTCTTTCCACTGCTGGCCACCAAACCTACAATCCTCACTGTTCCTTGCAAGGATACTCCCCTTTCTCTCCTGCTCCAATGGAAGATGCATCCAAACCTCAAGTTTCTGGATCCCATTTTTTAATATCCTGACACTTTTGTAGCTTCTACTTATCCATCCTCCTGATTTCTTTCCATAAAAAGTAAGCATTTTCAAATCTATTTCATCTTAATATTCCTTGATCCACATTCCTCCCCCGTCACTGCCCACTCTCTTCTCCATTTCAGTAAATTCTCAAAAAAGTTCACCTCCCTTCCCAAACTACTCTTGGTAACATTTCCAGGACCTTTCATTTTGCTAAATCTAATGTGCACTTTTCAGTCCTCATTTTACTAGATGTTTCAGCAGCATTTGAAATGATTGATCACTCTATCTAAAAATATATCCTTCCCCATCCTTTTATTTTTGCTTGTTTTCTTTTTATCAAACATGTTTTGTATCCTATGTCTCTAGTGTTGTGTTCTCACTCTTCTTTGTAGGACTCTCCTCTATACTATTCTTGATTCTAAGTGTTACACAGGGCTTTGTTCTAAGCCATTTCTCTCCACAGACTTATACCAGGTAATTTGGTTCATTCCCTAGACTTTAGCTCCCATCAATTTGCTGATTACTATCAGCTATAGATCTCTAGCCCATATTGCTCTCCTAAGTTTGAGACACATGTAACTACCATTTATCTGCTTTTAGATGTCTAGCAGGTACTTCATACTCAAGATGAACAAAATTCATCTCCTACAAACTTGTTCTTCCTCCTAAGTTTGAGACACATGTAACTACCATTTATCTGCTTTTAGATGTCTAGCAGGTACTTCATAGTCAAGATGAACAAAATTCATCTCCTACAAACTTGTTCTTCCTCCAGTGTTCTCTATTCAAGAAATGGCATCATTATCCACACAGTTGCTCAAACTAGAGAGGTGTCACTCTTGGCTTCTCTCTACTCACCACAGCTGGTCATTTACCAAGTCCTGTCAATTCTACTTTCCTGAATATGTTTCAAAGTACTCTGCTTCTCCCCATTGTCCCCGGGCTCATTGGTCCACCATTGTCTCATGCCTGGGTTACCATATCTGCCTCCAGTCAGCTGGTCTCCCTCTTTTTTATGAAGCCCCTCTCCCCACCCTCCCAACAGCCAGAATTATCTTCCAAAAAGAGAAATCATCCTTTAGATGCTCAAAACTCTTCAGCTGATTTGCATTGCTTTTGGGATAAAGTCCAAACTTCTTAATGTGGTTTAAAGTCTTTCATAATCTGGCTTCTGCCTTTATCTCCAGCCTCATCTCTAGTATTCTCCCTTTCCCCTGCTATGTTCTTCTTGTTCCCTCACTTTTGTGACACTGAACTTGATGCTTCTATTGTCTGGACTCTCCTGCATCATCTACCAAGTTAACTCATATGCATGCCTCTTGTTTCAACTTAAACGTCATTTCTTCCAGGATGTTGGAAGCCCCTGCTCTGTGCACATAGTGCCCCATGTTGCCCTTACTGTAGATTCATAAGATTTTGTTGTAATTACTAGATAAATTTTCTGTTTTTCCTGAACTATAAGAACTGTGTTTTTCTTGTTTTCCTCTGTATCCTTGGTGTTTGTCACTGTGACTCTGTATTGCTAAGGCTAGGGCTCACAGACCCCTCAAGCCCATTGTACAGACTGGGTCACAAACCCTTCACACGCAGGTCTGTGAGCTAGGTAATAAGAAAAGATCCCGGGAGCTGTGGGTAAAAAATTAATAGGTTTTATTCAGAGCTAGGACCAGCCGCCCTAGTGGCCTCCCAGAGCATCCTCAGAAGTGCTGTGTATCAGAGCCATTAGTCCTTTATACTTAGGTCCATAACCCAGGACACCCAGGTGCCCATATACAATTACATTAGATAGTAACCCAGGAACACCTGGGTGTACATGGATATTTACATCAAATGTTCAGCAAGATTCTGAACATCTGAGGGGCCCTGACCATTTTCCTATATTTTCCCTACAATCCACCCCTTCAGGGTCCCTCAACATACAATCTACACATTCAAAATCTTCTGTGATGTTCCCTTAGCGAGGATAAATGATCCTTACATTCATATAAGCTATTGTCTGTTCAATATGCCTTGAGGCTTGTCCCGTAGTTCTATCCTTTTAACTATTAGCTGCACATGTCTGGTTAGTAGTCATCATTGGGGTGATTTTGCATGGGAATCCTGTAGCCATACTGATGGGAAGTTCAGGGTATATTCAGCAAGCCGACACATTGGCCACACGAATGTATGTTGGTGCCTGCAGCCACACACTGGTCTGGGGTCTTACAAGGCCATACAAACAGACCAGTAGCCATATCAACAGCCATGAAGATGTATCTGGAATTCGCTGACCTGGGCAGTGATCTGAAAAAGTCCACTTGCCATTGAGTCAAGGGCACCCTCCCTCGAGTTATTTGCTCATCTGTATGGGGCACCCGCTGGGGGTGTGGACTGTCTTGAGTACATACCAGGCAAACATGACACGTGTTCACTACATCTTCCCATTTTATAGGCAGTGCCCATCTTTGAGCCATCATCCACATGGTTTTGCTGCCAGCATGCTGCATTCGTCAATGTAACCACTGGGCTATGTCAGCAGCTAGGGCTCTCTCCAGGCATCTTACCTTAGCCAAGGCATCAGCCTCGTCAGTGCCCGGACTGGCTAAGGGGAAGTATCCTGTGACATGAAGAAGAGTTACTTCTTTCTCAGGCCTCATTCCCATAACTCTTCTTACATGGCTTGTCCCCACAGGGGTCAGTGGCCTACCATCCACCATTGATATTTCCAAGTAGAGATCCATAGGGTTAAACCTTTGTACACAGCCCAGCTGTCAGTACAGATGGTTAATGGCCCAGGCTCATTTTTTATCACCATCCGTACTGCTCTCAGTTCAGCCCACTGACTGCTTTGCCCTGTGCCATTTTCATACCACATGGTATCTGTTAAGGGCTGGACGGCAAGAGCTATCCACGATGCTGAAGGTCCCATGCTAGAGCCAGCTGTATATCAAGTTTGCTCTGTGATAGGTCCCTGTCCATCATGGAAAGGTGTGGTCTCCACCTCCATCCATAAGGGTTGTGGCAAAGTTTCCTCCACAACCTCTACTGGGCCTAGCACAGTTTGCAATTCTTTGGATAGAGGACTCGTTGACACAGTGCTGCTTTGTTCTATATATGCTCCCAGTTAGACAGAGTGGGACTCTGAGCTATGCCCATTTTAGGGGTGGTTGCCCATGTGTGCAGCCAACCTAGTATGGGGTATGTCATTCTTACTAGGACTTTGGCAGTTACTGTAATAGCCTCAGTGGCCAAGGCAAAATACACAGCTGCTAACTGTTTTTCTATTAGAGAATAATGCACTTCAGCACCCTTCCAGAGCTGAGACCAGAATCCTACAGGTGTTTGGAATTGGTCTTGTGTCTGCCACAAACTCCATCCTAACCCTTCTTGGGTTATGTGTATGTCTAATTCAAAAGGTTTAGTGGCACCAGCCACTTGTAAAGCCTGCACTTGCTGTATTGCCCTCTTTGTAGCCTGGTAAGCCCATTCTACTTCCTCAGTCCAATCCTGGGGGGCTCCTTTCTTTGTTAATACATCCAGTAGGCATGCCATTTGGGTCATATGGGGTACAAAAGCTCTCCAATACCCCAGAAGTCCCAAATATGTCTGTAGCTGAGCTACTGTTGTGGGTCACAGGTGTGCCTGTATCTTATCTATAATAGCTTCAGGGATGACTCTCATCACACCCAACCAGACCACTCCCAAGAATTTGACACACAGCCCAGGTCCTTGCACTTTGGCTATGTTCATGGCCCACCCACATTGTTACAAATGACTTAGCAGCATTGGAGCTGCCTGGGTTAAATCTGCAAGACAATCAGAGGTTAGTAACACATCATCAATGTAGTGAAACACTGTAGCCATAGCCATGCTGCACCTAGTCCACTTGGCTAGGTCCCCAGCCATTAAACCATGACAGATGGCTGGGCTATGCAGATAACCTTGGGGCAATACTTGAAAGGTCCACTGCCTCCCTTCCCAGGTGAAGGCAAACTGATCTTGACTATCAGCCAAGATTGGAATAGAGAAAAAAGCATTTGCAAGGTCCAGTACATAATGATAAGTTCCCAGCTGAGTCATCAGCTGATCCATCAAGTTGTGAACCAAAGGCACAGCTGCATGCAAAGGAGGCACCACTTTGTTTAGTTTTCGGTAATCCACAGTCATTCTCCAGGTGCCATCAGGTTTTTTCACTGGCCATACCGGAGCATTAAATGGGCTACGGGCTGGATGAATAATGCCAACGTTCTCTAATTCCAGTGTTGGTTTCAGGCAAACTCGATCCAGTGGCCTAGCAATGCCCCAGTGATCTCATATCTTTCTATTTCTCCTATTTGTCTTTGTTGGAGTTGGCTTTCTGCTAATTTAGGCCTCTAAAGGCACCTGGAAAATGAGCCCATCTTTGTCTTGTTATCATTATTCAAAAAATCTTGGGTTTACTCTGATCAGAGTGTTTTAGGTTACAAACCAATTGCTAAGTTCAAGGGGTTAGAATATGCTAGAATAGGAACCACAGCAATCCCCAATGAAGGAAGGGAGAAAAATCAATGCTGAGACCATCAAACATCTACTTTACCTGTACAGTGGTTTGAGCTAGCTACAGTATTTGGTCACAAAACTGTAGTAGTACTCTACAGTACTATACTAAACACCATAACCTACATGATACTTAATAAGTAACCTAGATAGTTTCTACATTAATTCCCACAGTTAGTGACTAAATATTATATTCATCACAACACTGTGTAATGAGAAAAATTGAGAACAGAAAATTTGATTTAAACCCTGAAAATGTAAGTTCCCTCATATATGGCTTTTGTTTAGTGCCTCAGTAAACAATGTTTTTCTGCCTCATTTTGAAAATAAAAGATAAATCATCTGGAATCTGATTTGTACTCTCACCCTCCCAGCAGAGTCATCAGCCAGGAAGATTTTGCTGAGCTTTACTTTTTATAATTTTCATTATGAAAGCAATAAGATTTCAATTTTCTCTCAAAAAATAATGTTGAATTATAATATTGGATATGCCTTTCTAATTACATATACTAAAAAAAGGTAAAAACACCACATACACACAAATTCCCCTAAAAGCCCATTCCCGCTACCTATCCCCCAGAGAATGACAACTCTCCTTAATTGAAAGCTCACTACTCTAAAGCTTGCTCTCACCAAACACCCTTCTGATTATGATTTGGCTTGCATAAAAAGTTCCCCATAGACAGAATATGTGCTAACCAGCAAACATGGATTTGGAGCCTGCTTGTAGTTATGTTTTCTGTTGCAAGTTAATTAATTGGCATTCATCAACCCTTAGAGTCCCATTGTGTCTATGTGTGCTAACATTAAGTTCCTGAGTTAATAAAGCTGAGTACCACATTCCAGAAAAAGGCTCCTGCCATAAATCTTGCTAAAACTAGAGATGTTATCCTGTCCTGCTAGCCAGCTAGTCATTCTTCAGGCTACCCTCTCCAGACTCCTTTTCATCAAATTGTACCAATAACGTCCTTAAAAATAAAAAAAATTAAAAAGGCATAAAATAGCACAAGTAGAATTTCTTTTATCATCTAGAAAATCAGGAACTGAATCCTCAGGATATATACCTAACAAGATGGCAGACATCTCTAGAAATAGTGAAAAGAGAACAAGACCTCCAGGTGATGTCATTCTGGGACTGATTATGAAAAGTTCCCTTGAAGAAAAGACTTGTGGTGAGGAAGAACTTTGTCACTAGAATGTGAGCTTTGAGTATATATTGGCCCTAAAATCTCTGGAATCATTTATGAAGAGAGGGAAGAAGCTTATTCACAAGAGGTAGAGACTGAATTCACCTATAGGGCTGTAAGATCTGTTATTCTGGAAAACCACAAAGAGGAATCTTTTAGTGATGTAAACATCAAAAGCCTTTGCAGAGAAGGAACTGTTTTGTTTTTAACTACAGAAGATCTCAAACTTACACAAAAGTAGTTAGATAGTATAATAAACCATCATGTACCTATCACTTAGTTTCAATACCACTCAATTCATGGCCAATTTTGTTTTATCAAAACCTCCACCCACTTTGCCACTCCTATATAATTTTGCATCAAATTTCAGTCATCATTTCTGAGCATTTTTTGAGTTGAGGACTAAGCTTATTCTAGCTGGTGATGTGAAAGTGGTCACTGTGGTTAGAAGCCTTGCATTCCTTCGGATCACAGTTTCCTTACAGTAATGTAAGTCTTGCTGAGTATAGGATTAGGCTGCATTACTCCAGTACAGTTTCTCTTGTTGTTAGGGGTATGTCATGTCTGCTGTTATTTAAGGGATCATTCATGGGAAATGAAGAGCCAGTCTGAGGACTCCAGGAAAGATGTGCAGGCCTGGTCCTCATCTTGAACATTAATAGAATGAAGGAAAATAACCACATGATCATCTCAATTGATGCGGAAAAAGCATTTGACACAATTCAACATACTTTCATGGTAAAAACATTCAACAAACTAGGAATAGAAGGAAACTACCCCAACATAATAAAAGCTGCCTGTGAATAACCCACAGCAAACATTATACATAATGGGGAAGGTGATTACTTTCACCACTTCTATTCAACATAATACTGGAATTACTAGCCAGAGCAATTAGGTAAGAAAAAGAAATGAAAGGCATCCAAGTTGGAAAGGAAGAAGTAAGATTATCTCTGTTTGCAGATGACATGATCTTACATGTAGAAAACTCTAAAGATTCCCCACAAAAACTTAGAACTAATAAACAAATTCAGCAAAGTATCAGGATATAAAGTCAACACACAAAAATCAGTTGCATTTATATACACTAACAAAAAACAGTTTGAAAAGGAAATTAAGAAAACAATTCCACTTATAATAGTATCAAAAATAATAAAATACTTAGGAATTAACTTAACCAAGGAGGTAGAAGATCTGTACACTGAAAAACAAGATTTCTATATTGGAAACATTTCATGAAAGAGTTAAAATTGTTAGGATGTCAATACTACACAAAGCAATCTACAGATTTAGTGCAATCCCAATAAAAATCCTACTGAGTTTTTTTCCAGAAATAGAAAATGCAATTCTAATATTTATATGGAATCTCAAGGAACCCTGAGTAGCCAAAATAATCCTGAAAAGGAAAAACAAAGCTAGAGGACTCACACATCCTGATTTCAAAGCTTATTATAAAGCAACAGTAATTAAGACAATGTGGTAATGGCATAAAGGCAAACATATAAACCAATAGAATAGAATAGAGAATCCAGAAATAAACCTCACATATATGGTCAAATGATTTTTGACAACAGGGCCAGGATCATTCAATGGGAAAATGATGGTTTTTTTCAACAAATGGTGCTGGGAAAACTAGATATCTACATGCAAAAGAATGAAGATGAAACTTTACCTAACACCATATATAAAATTTAATTCAAAATGGATCCATGGACTAAAATAAGACCTAAAATAGGGCAAAAGCTTCACAACATTAAACTTTGCAATTTCTTATAATAACACCAAAGCACAGGCAACAAAAGAAAAAAAATAGACAAACCATAAAAATTTTAAAATTTCGTGTATCAAAAGTCACTATCCACAGAGTAAAAAAGCAACCCACAGAGTGGGAGAATATATTTGCAAATCATATATCTGATAAAGGATTAATATTTAGGATAAATAGAGAACACCTAAAACTCAACAACAAAAATTCAAACAATTCAATTAAAAAATGGGCAAAGCATTTGAATAGACATTTCTTCAAAAAAGATATACAAATGGCCAATCAACATATGAAAAGATGTTCAATATCACTAATCATTAGGGAAATTCAAATCAAAAGTACAGTGAAGGGCCGGCCCGGTGGTGCACTGGAGAGTGTGCCGCTTGGGAGTGTGGCGGTTCAATATCACTAATCATTAGGGAAATTCAAATCAAAAGTACAGTGAAGGGCCGGCCCGGTGGCGCACTGGAGAGTGTGCCGCTTGGGAGTGCGGCGGTGCTCCCACTCAGTTGGTTAGAGCTCAGTATTATAACATCAAGATCAAGGGTTTGGATCCTCATACTGGACAGCTGAAAAAAAAAAAAAAAAAAAAAAATCTACAGTGAAGTACCACCTGACACCTTTAGGATGGCTACTATCAAAACAATAGAAGATAAGTGTTTGCAAGGATGTGGAGAAATGGAACCCTTGTGCACTGTTGCGGGGAATGTAAAATGGTACAGCTGCTGCGAAAAATAGTATGGCAGTTCCTTGAAAATATTTAACATAGAGTTACCATATGATCTAGCAATTCCATTTCTAGGTATATTCCCAAAAGAATTGACAGCAAGAACTCAAACAGATATTGTACACCCATGTTCAGAGCAGCATTATTTGCAGTAGCCAAAGGCGGTAGCAACCCAAGTGTTCACCAACAGATTAATGGATAAATGAGCAGTGGCATATATTCATACTTACAATGTAATGTTATTTAGCCCTAAGAAGGAAGGAAATTCTGACACATGCTACGACATAGATGAATCTTGAGGACATTATGCTACGTGAAATAAGCGACTCACAAAAGAATAAATACTGTGCTATCCCACTTACGTGAAGTATTTGGTAGTCAAAATCATAAAGACAGAAAGTAGAATGGTGGTTGCCAGGGGTTGGGGGTGGAAGAGAATGAGGAGCTGTTTAATGGGTAAAGAATTTCAATTTTGTAAGATGAAAAGAGGTCTCGAGATGGACGGTGGTGATGGTTACACAACAGTATGGATGTACTGAATAACGCTGAACTGTACACTTAAAAATGGCTAAGATAGTAAAAAAATTTATATGTATTTTACCATAATTTTTACAAATGGGGGGAAAAAATAAAGGGTACCACACAAGACAGCAGAAGACCCTGAGAGCTGTTGAGCTTGCTGTGTGAGCAGAGGTGAGCGGTCCCCATTGCACCACATGGCTGAGTGAGTGGCTGGTATTGATCTCCTGTGTCTTTCCATCTGCTCCCTTTTCTCCCTCAGTTCCCTTTTTCTGATCCGCTTCCCTAACAGAACAATTCCACTTCCTTGAGATCTAAAATTCCAAGTTTGATGTGGTGATTATTTAAAAAGAAAACAAGATACGAGATCGCTGTGAGAAGATGGGACACTGTGAAAGGCCCTTTAATTTTCTGATAGTCACAGAGACTTTTAAAATAATCTGTGGGGCCTGTTAGCTTAGTAATGTCAATACTGGTGCACTGAGGTAAAAGACTAAGCAATTTTATGATATATTCAGGTTGATGGTCCAGTCATTAAAACTGTTTCTCCTGAATAGGCAGTTTAGGCATATAATTTTGTATAAGTCCCCTCGTTCACTTATTTTTCTGTATAAATACAGCCTTGATGACATGACGATTTTTGTCCTTTCCAAATAATGTTACTTGTTTTATTAACGGTAGTATAAAATCTGGGAGAGAAACATGAATGCTCACAAGTTACTAGTCTTGTTTCTAAACCTCCATGTAAGGGGACCTTCCAAATGTATACATTTTTATGACTATAGCTCAAACCAATAATATTCTCCTTCACTACCTCCCTCTCCACACCTAATCAGAAAGTTAAAGTCTTCCTTATAGTTCACATTCCCAGATCACTTACCCTGGAATTTCCCCCTTGTCCTTCACCTCTTGGGCACCAGAGGGCACACATCTTAAGTCTCACTTTCTCTGGGACACAAGTCCTTTTTTCACTCCACTGCAGGGTTTTCTCCTCCTCTGGATTTGCTCCAGCACCTTGAAGAAGCTCAGAGGAACAATTCAGCTTTCCTCTTCCTAGTAAACTGATTTCCTGATGGCTACACTGGTTCAGCACACCCACGAGAGACAGAAAGTAGTGATTCCTCAGGAGGCTGGCCCCTTTATCAATCTGCACAATCAAAAGAATTGTCCTTGTAAATAGTCCTTGCAAACAATCAGTTCATAATCTTTTTTTGCTCTTACTAACTTTTCATTGTTTTTAGGCTAAAGACAGCCTAAAATTCCATTCATTACTCTAGCCTTCAAAGTTTATAAAGTGTGATAATAGAAGTGAAACTGCTTTGAAGGGGGAAAGAAGCACCATTTAATCGCAAAGAAGTTACCTCTAGGAGAAATATTAATAAGACAATGCCATTTGCCTAATAAGTAATCAATAAATGGTCAACAATTACTAGCGGCACATTTGTAAGAAAGAGGAAGGTTAATTTTTGATTCTTGTGAATGTAGTTCTCACATTTTTTTCATGATTTCCCTGTTGAGCTTCTATGAAAATTTTCATTTTCTGAAGCTGTTATCCTAAACTACACATTCAGAACCACCCAAGTAGCCATCCATCCACTTGTAAAATATTAAGAAATCTAGAAATTGAATTAAAAAAATAAAATACGATTTTTGTTGGTTTGTTTGCTCTGAGAAACCAAGTCTCATCAGTGAATGAGGTTAGAGCACAGCCTTATAACACAAACCTCAGGGTTTGAATCTGCATACATTCTAGCCACCAAAAAACAAAACAAAACAAAAACCCCAAAACAATGAGTAAATGGTTCTAAGAGGAAATGTCAAAGTGTATATATATACACATACACACACACACTCTCAATTTCTCAATTCCTATGTGAGAAACGTGTGAGGTGCTGTGATGCCCATTTTATGGGAGGTACAACTGCCTCAGGAAGTTAAATAAATTGATAGATTTAAAAATTCAAGATATACATCATTGTAGGAGAAAATTCAGTTTTTTTGTTTGCTTAAAAAAAAAAGAATTGGCATAGACAATCCTGAATTCTGATGGGTTGTGTGTGAAAAAGGTTTTTATTAAGTCAAATATTTGAATTTAAAATAGATTTTTAAATGAATATTGAGTACATAGAAAAATATATTCTAAACTTCAATTCCCGCAACTCTACCCCCACCTCCAAATCATACATTTTAGACCCTTTTCTCATTTAACTTTCCTCTTTTTAAATGAATATTGAGTACATAGAAAAATATATTCTAAACTTCAATTCCCGCAACTCTATCCCCACCTCCAAATCATACATTTTAGACCCTTTTCTCATTTAACTTTCCTCTCAACCATACACTTTGCTAACCAGGATGGTCACTCTCACATCCGGGATATGTGAAATCTAACTGTCTGGGAGGCAGTGTGGATAGAAGGGAAAAATGTAACCTTGGGCATCAGACGCCTCCCTCCCCTCCTTATTTACAGCTTGATCTTGAGCATATGTTGTGACTTGACTGAGTCTCAGTTTCCACCTTTCCAAATGCCGTAATAATAATATCTACCTCTTGGAGTTATTTTGAAGATTAAATGAGATATCATTTATATTCTGCTGAAGTGTAACTGGTTCCAGTATACTTCCTACCCTCTTTAGTAAATTGAGTAATACTTCTCAATAAGTTATTTTGCCATTTTAGTTGTGGTTTAGAGTAGTAAGCACAGTCAGGAAACCTGGGTTGTTGCATAGGAATTAGCTCTTGGTTTTGGCTTCAAACTAAATAATGTCTAGCTTTTTAAATTTCTTATTTATAAAGTTCAGTGATATATGCAGATGGGATATACAATCCTAATTTTCCAAGTCACACTTGCTTCTCCTCTTGATATAAGTTTTTGTCAGCAGCTAAAAACACCCTGGATAGTCAATAAATGCAATCATATATCACAACATAGGATTTGTTCAAGGAGAATTCAGGAAAAAGAGAGTGTTGGGAAAATTGCAAACAAAGGACTGAACATGAAGAGAGCCATAGCTATAGAAAAAAATCTGATCTAGAGAAATGATAATTTTTGTATTTTCTCTCACCCCTTTCTTCTTTTTCTCTTCCCTATAAAAGTTCCCAATAATTTTAAATTTAAAACTGTAAAATAAAATTCTGCCTTCCTCCTTTTTCTTCCTTTCCTTTCCTTTAATTTTATTCAACACTTATTCATTCCAGAGACATAACCTGAGCACCTCCTGCACGTCAGGCACTGTGCTGCACGCTGAGGGAACAACAATGAGCAAAAAGCTAGTCTTCGACTTCAGGAAGCTGCACTGGCAACAGTGAGTAAGCAACAGTAAATAAGTGAGATGATTTCAGAGAGTGCTAACTGTTGTGAGGAAAACAGAACAAACACAACAGGCAGTTGCTGAGGAGCATCTTCAGATTGGGTAGTCAGAGAAGGCCTCTCTGAAGAGAGCTTGAGCTGAGACCTGGTTGATGATGTCTGAGCCATGTGAAGATCTGAGACAGGAGCTTTTCTGGCACTAGGGATGGAAAATGTCCAGGCTTTGTGGTGGGAATGAGCTTGGTCTGTTGAAAGAAACAGAACTGGAATACGGTGAGAGGCGGTGGTGGGAGATGAGGACAGAGAGGCAAGCAGGGGCCATTTTGTGATAGACCATATAGACCATGGTTAGGTTTTAGATTTTATACTGCAGCTTTTTTTTTTTTTTTTTTAAAGATGACTGGTAAGGGGATCTTAACCCTTGACTTGGTGTTGTCAGCACCACGCTCAGCCAGGGAGCGAACCGGCCATCCCTATATGGGATCCAAACCCGCAGCCTTGGTGCTATCAGCACCACACTCTCCTGAGTGAGCCACGGGCCGGCCCTATACTGCAGCTTTTAAGGCAAGGATCTGCTTAAATGATCTGCTTAGTGTTTTAAAGAATTGATTGGGCTGCTTGTGGAGACTGGACTGCTGGTGATAATAATTAGAGGAATGAACACTAGTTAGGAAATCATGTCAGTACTCCAGACAAGAAATGATAGTGGCTGGAACTTAGTGGTAGCACTAGAGAAGGTGAGAAATAGACATTTGAGAATATGATGTAGAAGTAATGTGACTTGCTGATGGATTAGATACAGAGCATGAGGAAAAGGGAAGAATCAACCAAAACTCCTAGGTTTTTGGCCTGAGCAACTTGGGAGCATGGTGGTGCCGTTACTGAGATAATAAAGACTGAGTTTGGGTTAAGGATGTATAACAAGAGTTTATTTTTGGCCATGTTAATTTTGGAGTTACTTTTAAACACCTAAAATGCAGATGTCGAATAGGGAATTAAATATATGAGCCCAAAGTTCAGGGGAGGAAAGCAGGGCTGGAGATGTAAATGTCACAGTTGTCAGCATGGAGATTGAATCATTTGCTTAAAAGCATATATTGAGTGCCTATTATGTATTGGTGAATGTATTAGATACTGGTGACAGAGCAGTAAATTATGTAATACCCTAGAAGGTAACAAGTGTTATGAAAAAGAGAGAATGATAAAGAAGAGTAGGATTGGGAGGGGTGGAGTTGCCTTATGATTTTAAACAGGGAAGTCAGGGAGGCCTCGTTGAGAAGGTGAACTTCTAGAAGGTTAGCATGTGGACACCTAGGAGAACAGTATTCCAGGCAGAGCCATGCAAACTCCCTAAGGCAAGAACATACCTGGCATGTAAACAGAAAGAGTCTGGAGAACACTGAGCCAGGTACTGGATGACATCTCCTGGATGCTGGGGCCTGCCATCTTCAAGAGATCAGTTGGATACAAGGGAAGACATCAAAGAAGACTGAAGGAAGCAACTTGAGTGGTAGGTAGGAAAGCAGGAAAATGTAGTGCTGCAGAAGCCAAGAGAAGGAAGCATTTCAAGAAAGAGACACTGGTCCACTGATGCTGCTGAGAGGGTAGGTGAGATGAAAACCAGAAGTGATGACTGAAGTTGGCCTGTGAGGACCTGTGCAAAAGCAGGGCAGTGGAGTGGTCTGCATGAGAGCCTGGCTGGTAAGACTGACAGGAGAAGTCTGCAAGGGATGGAAAGTAGTGGTCAGGTTGTGTATGCCCAAGAGCTGAGGCAGATTATTCTCTTTCAAATAAGTTCCAGTGCCCCTACCTTACTGAACAAATACATCTTGTAGCTCCTTTGGGTGTAACTACACAGCCTTCTGTGGCACTCAAGAAAACATATGGCTGAGTCACACCACCTTCAGTTAGAATGACAACACCACCAAATTTATTCATGAGCAGCTCATCTTCATGAAAGTCTAGAGTGTATTACTAAGTCTTTCTGGACAAGTCACTTAATTTTTTTGTGTAATTTCTCCAAGCAGTAAGCAGGGTTGCAGGAAAACTTGTTAGCTATGAGTATTTCTACGGTTTTTGGAAGCACTGCCATAAAGAAACATAAGTACTAGTTATAATATCAGGTTGAGTTCAGTTCCCCAAGCCAGCCAGCCACCAAAAGCAAAAAAAAAGCACTGGGCTTAAACCTTGTGATTTAATTGTAAAATATTATGGATTATTGTTAACACATTCTTCTCCCTTCATTTTAGGCATTTATTTCTTATAATGACCTTTGTATAAAACCACTAAGAAAACAAAGGAAAGAGAAATAACTCAGTAATGAATGTCAAATGGCTTATGAGGCAGGTAGAATTAGGACACAGTCTCTTCCCATCCACGTTTCCCATCACATACAGATACTCTCACACACTCCTGCTCATGGACACACACTCCAGAAGAGGTTTCTGACATTTGCATTTCAAAATAAAACAGAGGTGAATCTACTTGGTTTGTGTCACTTCTGACAAGTCATGCTAATATTAATAGTAAAATTATAATGATTTTACTACTGATTTACTTTTGACTATTATATCAAGATTCTTAATGTTCTTTTTTTTTTTCATATATAAGGCCCTATGTCTCTCCCTCCTCCTCCCCTACTTCTATCATCTTCCCAAACTGTGCCCATAATTGAATCAATACGTAATCAACTCAGGTGGAGTTAATCAGTGAAAGCTTCCTACAACTGGGAAGTAAAATCACTTTGACACAGTGTTTGAAAGAAAAGACATTGGCTGTGAAGCTGAGTTTATATCCTGTCTCTGCTCTTTACTAAGTATGTGAACTTGGGCAAATTACTTAACTTCTTTATGCTTCAATTTCTTCCTTCGTTAAAAGGGGATAATGATGTTTTGTAAGTGCTTTGCAGTTATTAATTTATCTAATCCTTACAATAATCCTATGAGATAAGTACCACAATTAAACCTATTTTACAGGCAAGGAAACCAAAGCACAGATGTTAAGTAACCTGTCCTAGGTCACACAACTGCTAAGTGGCAAGCTGGGATTTGATCCCAGGCAGTGTGACTCGTGATCCAGAGGATTTTTAAATTTTTTTAATGGTATCTCATTGTGGTTTTATTTGCATTTCCCTAATGATTAGCAACATTGAGCATTTTTTCATATATCTGTTGACCATTTGTATGTGTTCTTGTGAGAAATGCCTTTATCCCTGGGGTGCTGGGATGATGCAACATACATAAATTAGTAAATGTGATACATTTCATTAACAGAAGCAAAGACAAAAGCCATGTAATCATCTCATTAGATGTAGAAAAGGCATTTGACAAAATTCAACATCCTTTCTTAATAAAAACTCTCACCAAATTAGGTACAGAAGGAATGCCAGATAAAGATAAAGAAAAAAGAAGGAATGTACCTCAACACAATAAAGGACATTTGTGAGAAGCCCATAGCTAACATTATACTCAATGGTGAAAAATTCAAGCCTTTTCTCTAAGATCTGGAATAAGATAAGGATGCCCACTCTTGCCACTTCTATTCAACATAGTATTGGAAGTCCTTGACAGAACAGTTAGGCAAGAGAAAAAAATAAAAGGCATTCAAATAGGAAAAGAAGTGAAATTGTCACTGTTCACTCATGACATAATCTTATATATAGAAAACTATAAAGACTCCACCAAAAAATTGTTAGAATAAATAAACAAAAACAGTACAGTTGCAGGATACAAAATGAAAACACAAAAATCAGTAGCTTTTCTATATACTAACAATGAACTATCTGAAAAAGAACAAATCCCATTCACAATAGCTAAAAAAAAAAAAAACCCAAATCAAACAAACAAAACCCCCAACGTAGGAATAAATTTAACTGAGGAAGTGAAAGACTCATACACTGTAAACTATAAAACATTGATAGAAGAAATTGAAGATGATACAAATAATGGAAAGATAGCCCCTGTTTATGGATTGAAAGGATATTATTAAAATGTCACTACTACCCAAAGTGATCTGCAGATTCAATAAAGCCCCTATCAAAATCGCAATATCATTTTTCATAGAAGTAGAAAAAATACTAAAATTCATATGAAACTACAAGAAAACCCAAATAGCCAAGGCAATCATGAGCAAAAAAGAACAAAGCTGGAGGTATCGCACTACCTGATTTAAACTATATTATAAAGCTATAGTAATTAAAACAGCATGGTATTGGGGAAAAAATAGACACATCAACCAATGGAACAGATTAGAGAGCCAAGAAATGGACCCGCACATGTATGGTCAACTAATTTTTGACAAAGATGCCAGGAATATGGAATGGGAAAAGGACAGTCTCTTCAATAAATGGTGTTGAGAAAACTAGATTTTCCACATGCAGAAAAATGAAATTGGACCCTTATCTCACACCATATTAAAAAATCCACTCAAAATGGATTAAAGACTTAAACATTAAGACCAGAAACTCTAAAGCTACTAGAAGAAAACACAGGGGGATAAACTACATGACATTGATCTGGGAAATGAATTTTTGGATTTCACCCCAAAAGCACAGGCAACATAAGCAAAAACAGACAAATGAGATTACATCAAACTAAAAGCCTTCTGCCCAGAAAAGGAAACAATTAACAGTGTACAGAGACAACCTAGAGATTGAGAGAAAATATTTAAGTCATACATCCAATTAGGGGTTAATATTCAAAATATATAAGGAGCTCAAACAACTCAATAGCAAGAAAACAACAACAACAACGAAAACCAATAAAACATGGGCAAGGGTTAGATCTCAAAACAATCAATCAATAATGGACAAGGTTCAGATCTCAGGCTCTTCAATAAAATAAAATAAAAATTTGCTTGTATATGATATAAAGGAAAAAAATGGGGGGCAAGGGGCAAAAGGACCTGAACAGACATTTCCACTGAAGTTTTAAAAGCTGTGAATGTATTGTGTCAAGAACACTCATATGCAATCATTTTTTGTAAATGGTTTTTTGTAAAGTCATCAGATATATGTTAGAGTGATGTTTTACTTGAGCATATGACATGGAAATGTTTGAATCAATATATGAATCGAATCAACTGTACTGAGATTGTTAATCTAGAAGAAAGTGGTTGCATAGACAATAGTAAGAGCAAGAACATTTAGTCTATGCTTTCAAATGAGGGTTGATCATTTGAAACAATCAAGTTGTTCATTGGCAGAATTTCCCACCATGTTAGTATAGATTATATGATATTGGATAAGATAGCAACAACAAAATTGTTTTTGTTTTTGTTTTTTTCTCTTCAGTATTAGCTTTAAGAGAGAAATCCTGAAGCTTGTAGGGATTTCTGAGGACAAGAAACCGTAAAATGGGAGAGTATATTTAGCAACCAGGGTGATTTAGCTCATGGTGATTAGCATATTGCATTCCAGTTATTTAAGCTGAGATATTCTTGATCAGGTTGAGCACACTGTGAGATCTCTTTCCCCAGGAAATAAGATGGAGAGAGTCTCTGGAGAATGGCCTCACTGAATTGGTAAGTTAGCTTTCTCTGGATTTTCATGGTTTCCTCAGTTCTTCCATAATTCCTCAGTGCATTGGCCATTTTCTGGTAAGTCATGGTCTTCTGATTGCCTTTTCTTTTTTGCCAAAGTTCGGCAAGTTTTTCTTTGTTTTTTGATATAAACTGAAAGATGCCTTTGGTTTTATCAACCCACTGAATACAAGATGCCATCTTGAGATTACACACAGATTCGTGAAGATATTCAAACAGTCAGAGCTTCTACCTGCCTTTTTCTTGTTTTGCTAGAGAACAGCAGGTTGTACCAGTGGGTTTTCAGTTATGTTCTGCAGAGATGGATGAATACTCCCTTAATAATAGAAGTCCACAGCACTGTTTATTATGGCCCTCCTATTATAGACAGGTTCAGCTGTAGGCAATCCCCAAAGCAGATGGAATTTCCTCTGACATGAGGACCCTGGTTGATGAAAGCTAGGAAATTTTTGTAATCTGGGGAGTACTGAAGATCTCCAGTTGAATGTTGCCTCAGTACCTCAAAAGCATCTTCAAGTGCTTGACCCAGCTTGTCTTGTTCAACACAAGTCATGCTTCCTTAATAAATTAACAATTCTGTCCATCAGAGCCTAACCTAGCACCCACTCATACAAGGTGGAAGTGACCTTCCCTCCAATCCAGAGGATTTAACTGCAGTGGTGGCCCCTGCCTGTTCTAAATGGTTATGCTCTGCATGCATATTGTAAGCCTGAAAGCACTTCTCCAAGTCTTACTGGACCTGGGTAGACACCTGACCCCAAAAGACACAATGATTGTATAGACTAGCTAAAAAGATGATCTGGACTGATCAGAGTCTTTCTCTCCAAGGAAATTTTTCTGAGAAACACAGCAGTAAGCTGCTATTTGGTGGCGTGAACTAGAACTGAACGGTCCAGTAGAGTTGGGCCCACAGGGAGTCAGATGTCCAGTGAATCAGCAGAGGGAAGAAGAGAGGAGAAAATAGGGCAGGCACCATGAAGAAACTGAATGAAAGGGCTTGTGGCCTCTGAGGGAGAAATCAGCCTCACTGTGCTCCTAATGTTTCTCAGGTCTCATCTGCAGAAGGCCCAACTGTCCTTATGTCTCTGAGTGAGTCCACTGTGCATCCTTCCAAAATAACAAACAAACAAAAAGACTCAGCTGCTATCACCACCAACACAGCAAAAAAAATCCTTTACTTAGCCTAGCCTGAATGGTTTTCTTGTTTCTTGTAAAACAACAACAAAACAAACAACTTTATTAAAAATGGGTAAAAGGTCAAGGTTCAGATCCCCATACTGGCTAGCCACCAAAAAAAAGGGGGACAAAGGACTTGAACAGACATTTTTCCAAAGATGTACAAACAGCCAACAAATATATAAAATGCCAAACATCACTAATCATCAGAGAAATGCAAATCAAAACCACAATGTGGTATCACCCTTTAGGATGGCTATTATTAAGAAAGATAATTGTTAATGAGGTTACACATTTGTGGAGAGGTTGGAATCTTTGTACACTGTTGGTGAGGATGTAAAATGGTGCAACAGCTATGGAAAACAGTACGAAGAATTTTCAAAAAATTACAAATAGGGGCTGGCCCGTGGCTTACTTGGGAGAGTGTGGTGCTGATAACACCAAGGCCATGGGTTCGGATCCCATATAGGGATGGGCAGTTAGCTCACTGGGTGAGCATGGTGTTGACAACACCAAGTCGAGGGTTAAGATCCCCTTACCAGTCTTCTTTTCAGAAAAAAAAAAAAATTACAAATAGGGGCTGGCCCGTGGCTCACTTGGGAGGGCGGGGTGCTGATAACACCAAGGTCATGGGTTCGGATCCCATATAGGGATGGGCAGTTAGCTCACTGGGTGAGCATGGTGTTGACAACACCAAGTCAAGGGTTAAGATCCCCTTACCAGTCATCTTTTCAGAAAAAAAAAAAAATTACAAATAGAACTACAATATTATCCAGCCATCCCATTTCTAGGTATATATGAGAATTGAAATCAAGATCTTGAAGAGATGTCTGCACTCCGATGTTCATAGCAGCATTCACAATAGTCAAGGTATGGAATCAACCCAAGGGTCCATCAACAGATGAATGGATAAACAAAATGTGGCATATACTTACAATGGAATATTATTTAGCCTTAAAAAGCAAAGAAGTTCTGACACATGTTACAACATGGGTGAACCTTGAGGACATTATACTAAGTGAAATAAGCCAGTCAGAAAAAGATAAATACTGCATGAGCCCACTTATAGGAGGTACCTAGAGTAGTCAAATTCATAGAGAAAGTAGGATGGTGGCCACCAGTGTTGGTGGTTGGGGATGGAATGGAGAGTTGTTATATAATGAGCATAGAGTTTCAGTTTTGTAAGATGAAAGGAATTCTGGAGATTGGTTTCATGACAATATAAATGTACTTAACACTACTGAACTGTACACTTAAAAATGGTTAGGATGGTAAATTTTATGTTATGTATATATTTTACCACAATTAAAAAACTAACCAGCAAACAAAACCAACCAAGAAAACAAAAAACAAAAAAGAAATTTTGTCAGCCTTGTTGAGAACATAATGATTATGCATTATAGAGAGTGATAGAGAGTTGGGAGGAGAATGCCTGTTGGGTCAGAAGACATGAACTCAGTGACTGACATGCCTAAGTATGGTGTTTCTTAGTGCCCCAAACAGAAATGTCCAGTCATCAGCTGGGACACAGTTCTGAGGCTGGTGATCTGTACCCATGTGGGTACTAGAAAGACAAAGAAGTGTCCCTTCACTGCAGGATTGATTAGATGGGCGATAGTGGGAGTTAGGACCAAGAAAACATGGAGGACGATTACTGTAATTCTAGTTTACGAGAATGGTGGTGGTATTGCCATAACCCAGCAAGGGGAAGCTGGAGCCTGATCAGGTGGTAGAGACAATTGTGAGTTCAGTAATAGATGTGTTAAGTTTAGAGATAAGCGAAGATATTTAGTTGGCAGTTTGTGACCTGAAACGATGATTGGAACTGAGAACCTCCATTGCCTCCAGTCCAGCATTTCCTCAGGTAGAGAAATGGTTCCCCCTGATATTCATAGTGCACATGAACACATCAGAGGCTCTGAGAGGGCTTTGGGAAAGGGAACTGCTTAACTTTGTTTAATTTAGTTTTTTTCCAAACTCATTTCACTGCCCCACCCTTTTTTTCACGAACCCCATTCTCGTAAACTAGAATTACAGTAATCCATTCTCGTAAACTAGAATTACAGTAATCCATTCTCGTAAACTAGAATTACAGTAATCCATTCTCGTAAACTAGAATTACAGTAATCATTTCACTGCCCCACCCTTTTTTTTCACGAACCATCTATTAAATTACTGAGGACTACACTTAGGGGAATTTTTCTCCAGTCTATGCAGATATTTCTCTGTTGACAAAGTAGAGCAAAGGAGGAACTGGCTAGATGGTTGACAGAGCTGTGGATGTTCAGTGTGGCTCTATTAAGTCACCAAAACAGACTGAGGAAGCTTCCAGAAACCGAGGCCTGACCTGGGTACTAAGGACACCCCTCTGCTTGGGCCGTGGTGGTGAAGACTGCTGGGGATTTTGATCAAAGACAGCTTGCTGTCTTGGCTTTCTCCCTACAGTGCATGTGCCAGTAAAGCCCTGGCCCAATCCATCCCCTAGTTCTTTTTTATCCTCTATGTTGGCTTCTTGTCCTTGCTTTCCATTTGCATAACTAATGCACACAACACAGAGTTCCTGCAATTTTAAAGACAGCTGGCCAGCACATCTTGGATGCTGATGTCAGGAAACATCTGGAAGAGGGCTAAAGTTACTGCAGGCCCAACTGAGAACAATGGAAGCACATTAATATGGAAAATTCAGTATTGGGGGGGCTTTTATAAATAAAAATGGCTGCCAGGCCAACTTATCAAAAGCCTTGTGCAAAAAACCCTATTTAAGTTTGGGCACTGGACTGGATCGCTAGCTTAGTTGGTTAAAGAACAGTGTTGTAACACCAAGGTCAAGGGTCTAGATTCTGGTACTAGCCAACTGCCAAAAAAAAGTTTAGGCATTAACGGTAGTGATAGGCCAGTTAAAATTGAAATTTGCTACTTCCTTTTGGACCCTTATCTTTGAGGCTTTCCTTTTCTTAAAAGGTTTCCTAGAAGTCCTGCCAACTAACCAAGATACTCTTTTTTCTGAGAAAATCATGAACTAGTTTTTTATTTTATAATAATATGAAGCTGATCTCTGTCCTTTCTCCCTGTTTTCTCTCTCAAAATATAAAGATATAAAATAGATTTCTGATACATCTATTTCTGCTGTCCCTAAAAAGTCAGTGTTAACAGAAATATTGAGCTTTAAAGATACTGTGACTGAAATATTTAGATGTGAACATTATTTTTCAAGGCTTCATGTCATAGCAGTTAAAAGAACAGGTTTTGGAGTTTAATTTCTAGCTTCTTTACTTAACCAACTATGTGTAACCTTGAGTAAATTACTTAATTAGCATAATTTAATCTGTAAAATTGTGGTAATTATTTCTGCCTATTTCGGATTGCCATGAGGAATACACAAGCTGATGTGTGTTGGAAGTGCTTATGAGATGCCTGGCCCAGGTCTGCTTTTATCATTGTGGTTTTGTTGCTATCCAAGGATTAAGAAGAAATCCTTGCTTTAATCTATTTCTCAATCCAACCGCAAAACATTGAGCATTTGCTTTCAGTTTCCTTTCCTACAGATGTATGTTTTGGAATTAGAATTTCTCTCCCAAGCAGTCCCCAAGGATTCTCTACCTACGGTTTCACTTTGTTTTGCAGAAACTGAAAACTATATGTCTTTTCTACAGATTCATGATTACCATCTCACGCTGTCTTCCAACATTCATTTTCCTGGTTCTGATACCTGCTTTTACCTGATTCCAGGAATGACACCTGCTTTTTCCCTCTGGAAGCTTATTTCAGGGTTCTGAAATTCCACAATGATGTGCTTTGGCATTGGTCTGTTTTTATTTATTGTCTAGGTTTCTTGGTGGGACAGCTTGTGTCCTTTGGTTTTGGAAATCTTCTTGAATTATTCAATTATTATGAGTTCCTCTTCATTATTATTTCTCTTCTTTCTGGAACTACTGTTTATTAGAATATGGGACTTTCTAGATATAACCTCTGGTTGCCTTATCTTTCCTTTCCTATTGCTCTCTTCTTATCTTTTGGTTTTATTTTCTCAGAAAGTTCCTCAACTTTGTCATCTAACCTTCTGTTAAGTTTTTAAATTCTATTATTATATTTTAAATTTCCAACAGTTCTTTTTTGTTCTCTAATGATTTTTTTTACAGCATCCTTTTCTTTTATCTTTTTACCTCTCTGAAGATATTACTAGCTTTTTTTTTTAAGCTTTCATTTCCCTGCATATTCTTATCTGTTTCCTCTCAAGTTGTTTTTTTCTCTTTGTGTGTTTTGTCTCCACCTTCCCTGGGAGAGGCTTTCTTCAGATGTCTGATGATTCTGGCCCTGTGGGTGAAGATTGTTGCCTTCAGCATTCAGGGTGATCTGTTTGGACCCTTTATATGGCGGGAATGTCACTGTCTTTAGATTTTTTTTCTTGGTCTAGCCAAGTTTTCTAGGGAGTAAATGTCTACTGTCCTCCCTAAAGGCGCTGGTTAGACCCAGCTGCCAGTGTTCTGGAGGTGGAATATGGACTGAAAAGCACACACTTCATTATATAAACCTTTTTGTCAAATCTGTCTGCTCTCAGTATGCTATTCCCAGCCTTAATCGTATCTGGTGGCCCTAATTCTGGCTTAGAGACCCTTCACTATACCTTCTGAGGAAGAAGCTTCAGGTCTTCTGCTTGAAGAGGCATTTTGGAGAGGGGATTTTGAAATGGCCTATCTTGGGAACTGGGTTGCTTCTTGGTTTCCCCTCTGCTGGTTTAAAACGTAGTTGTCTCAGTTTGCTAAGAGAGGTAACAGTTGTCCTATTTTCAGCTCCTAAAATTTTGTTGCTATCATTATTTATTCCTCCTTTTAATTTTTAAAATCCTTTCATTTTTATTTTAATGGAGGTTTGGGGGTAAACACATTTGTTCAATCAGCCATCTTCAATCAGTATTTTTTAAAAAGATATTCTTAATGTAATAATTTATTCTGAAAAATTAGACTTTCTGTGCCAGAATCCCAAATGAAAGAACTCTGATGAGATCAAGTAACATATCCTAGAATAGCTTTGTAAATGTATTTATTAATTTTTAACTGGTTTTTAATACTTTGGCCATCATAACTGCTGCGTTGTAAATGTTTCTGTTTGTTGGCAAAACCCCCTTGGGTTGTTCATCACCTTTTATGTGGTTGTGGATGTAAACAACATGTGTGCCCCAGATGGGCTCTGAAATCCAGGCTCCCTCTTGGTGACCTACTCCTTCACAACACCAGAGGCTTCCAAACACACGTCTCTAAATCTGCTCATTTCAGCTCACATCCTGGAGACTCTCAAGAGAGAAATCTGAGTAAAATCTCTATAATGAGAAAACATTTACATTCAGCATCTATTTTGGTAAGAGATTTTCTATTCTACCTTTTTTCTGTAGAGTGCAGAGTGGCTTTGGACTGAGGATGGTTGGAGATGGGGTGAGAAATAGCAAGATAGGCAAGGATTTACATCCACGGTACATGTTAACACCTTCCACATTTTTAACCCTAATTTTATTCCTGAAGCTAGGATTCCCACAACTGATACCCTTCTAGCAGAGCTGACTTCAGGATGGGCAACTCTGGTTGTTATTTGAGTGGGACTGGGCTGCGTGGGTGGTGGCCAGACTCACAGCAAAACAGAATCAACAGCCCTTCCAGTCTCACAAATGCCATGGCCATCCTGGTAGGCAATAGTCAAATTCCTTGAGCTGGTTTTTGGCCTCCATAGTCAAAGTAAGACTGATCCTGCTTGTTACTTTGTGGATGTTAGAAATCTGTTAGCCAATCAGAATGTCTGGTACTATTTTTTTGGTTTCAGGAACAAAGTCAAAAAAAGCTCCTTTTGAAAAAAATCAAAGAATCACAGTAATTGTATTACTTAATGCCTACTATTTGCTAGATGCTTTACATATGGAGTTTCACTTAATCTCCGCAAGCAATTCTGCAGTGTTATTATTATAACCATTTTGCCTATGAAAAAAAAGAGGCTCTGAGGGGTTGAGTAATTTCCCTGAGGTCACAAAGTTGGTAAAAATTGGAGTGGAATTTAAAAGCAGGAGTTTTAGAATTTTTCTCCAAAGCCCAGTCTGCCATGCCGAGGCAGACAATGTCCATAACACTTGCATATTGTTTGTACAGTGTTCGTTTTTGATATAGGGCACATTTCATACATGCCAAGAGGAAACACGTGTTTACTCTTGCTGATACATGGCAAACTTGTCCATTATGTAATATAAATAGATACTATTACGTGACAGAGATCATCAGCCCAGCAAATCACCTTCTGTCACAAGTACACAGAAGACAAAGACAGGTTACAGAAGGGGTCAGCTGAGAGTGCTACTTGCCTGGTCTATCATTTTGTCTAAAACTCCCTGCTCAGTAGAGAATCTGCAAACACCTGGAGTGCTGTGTTGCTGTTCTGGTTCTGGAGCTAACTAGTAGTACTGGGCTTGTCACCTACAAAGGAAATTACCTTCATTGAATGCCTAATGTATGCTAGTCACAGTTTTCTTTTTTAATTTTCTCATTCTTTTGAGTAGTCTATCCATGTCCAAGGATGCTGAAGTTAGACCCCTCTATCCCTGGCTCCCAGCCTTGTGATTCCCTTCCCAGTATTATCTACTGTTAACAGTTTTATGTAATACTACTGCCAGAGGTACCAGGAACTGTAAACATCATTTAAGCTTCCTGGTTATTGCTCCAATTTAATATAATTTAAAGGGTTTGGCCTTTTGTCAGAATTTGGGACAGGAAAGGGAGGCCAACATATGTGCTCAGTCTGCATTTGTGTTTCAGTTTTTAACCCTATTTTACAGATTCTGAAACTGAGCTCAGTAGCTACTCAAATAACTACTCTAAGTGGAATCAAACTTAATTCTTTCTTTCAGTGTTTATTGAGTGACTGTAACGGGCCAGGTACCATGCCAGGCTTTGAGGATGCGATGGTGAGCCACACGTGTCCTTCCTCTCAGTCTAGTGGAGGGGTTTTAAGAAGTAACCAAATAAGCTACCATGTGCTGTGGTTCTTACTGGAGCAGCAGCAACCCAACTTAAAGTGCTGAGGAAGGCTTCCAGAAGAAGTGACCTCCAAGAAGAGTGAGTGAAGGGGGGCACATGGGAGGGTAGAGAGAAGACTAATCTTATGTTTGAGGTCCTGGTGGGCTTTCAGGATGACTGGAACTGTGGTGGGAGTGTGCCTGAGGTGATTTTGGAGAGATAAGCTGAGGCCTCAGTAGGCCAAGCATTGTAGACCTGCGATGGTTTAGCAGGGAAGTGATGCGATCACATTCTGGCTGTGCAATGGAGTATGGACTGGAAAAAGTGATGCTGGCTGAGATTGCCACAGGGGACGAATGATGGTGGCCTGAACCAGGGTCAAGGCCAAGGTACTTGGGAAGTGGAATCAAAAGACTTTCAGGGACTGGTGGCAGTAATGGTCCTAAGGGAGATGCTAGAACCCATGGGAATCCTTGCTGTGCTGCTTCCTAACAGCAGAGCTGTTGAACATGTATCTGCTTGTGATGTTGGACAAAACCATTGAGCAGAGCTGCTTGTGACATTGTACAAGGCATTTAGTGTCAGTTTTTTCATTTGCAAAGTGGGAGGAAAAATGGGATCAAAATGGGGATAGTATTAATATCTGACTCATAAGGTCATCATAAGAATTAAAAGAGAGAATCCCTGTAAAGGTTTTAGTGTAATCCCCACGTATACTAAGCATTTAGAAAATGTCAGGGCAGGGCCAGCCTGGTGGCGCACTGGAGAGTGTGCCGCTTGGCTCCCGCCGAGGGTTCGGATCCCATGTGGAGACCGGTTCCCGCTCACTGGCTGAGCGCGGTGCGGGCGCAACACCGAGGGTTGCGATCCCGTTGCCGGTCCCCGGTATGGGCCCAACACCGAGGGTTGCGATCCCGTTACCGGTCAGCGAAAAAGAGACAAAAAGGAAAAAAAAAAAAAAAGAAAGAAAATGTCAGGGCAAAGGAAAGAGCCAAGCATGTCTTCCCACTTGCAGGCGTGGGCATCTGAGTGGCTGATGCAGCCAGTGTCTGAGTTAAGAAACATAAGAGTGGGGATAGATGTGGAGGAAGGTGATAAATTCAGTCTGCAATTGTCTGAGTGCAGAGCCCACATCTCTCCACTACACTAATCTCCTTAAAGACACTCCAGGAGTAAAGCTGGAGACTTTTATTCACTTCCTGCCGCCTGGGGCTCCTCCCGCCATATCCAACATATGAGGGCTGAAGGTTACTGACCTTCAGGTGAGGTAGCTGACAGTAGAATATGTAGACAAGGCAGAGAAAGACATTTGAGACCTAGACGCAACATGTGCAGAGTCACAAAGACATGCAACAGATGTTCTCAGAACTTGCACAGTTTGACATGGCTGGAGCGGGGTGGGGAGCAGTGAGAGCTGAGGCCCCAGGATAGACGAGAAGGGGCCGAAGGACGCTGTCTCGTGTGCTGTGCAGGGCAAGCTCTGGGTTTTGCCTGCCTGATACTTATTACATGTTTTCCCCTCATTCAGGTACCTGTACCTCAGAGAATGTTATGCTATTTCCAGTTCAGCGGTACATCTCTAATAATCTACACCAATTATCATCATCTCATTTCTGTTGCTAGCATTGGTTTGGGTGCAGGTATGTGACCCTATTCTGGCCAATGCGACATAGAGAAAAGTTGGCTAGGAGGTCTTTGAAAAAGCTCCTTCATCTCTTAAAAGAGACCTAAGGAATAGACAGTTCCTTTTCTTCCACTGATTTTGTGTCTGGGGTGTGTGCCTAGTGTGGGATTTTGTGACCGTGGGTCTAGCCTGAAGACCAAGCTGATAGTACAAGAATGGTAGAGCAGAGATAGAACAAACTGGGTCATTTCTGTCATTGTAGAGCACTGCATTCGCCAAACATAAAGGTGCCCTACTTGGTGACCTCTTGCTATGGGAGATAATAAATGCTCCCTCTTGTTTAAGCCAATTTGAACCGGCGCTTCTGTCACTTGTGGCTTAAAGCATGGGAACTGAGGCAACATGCAAAGAAGCGTCTTCAGCTGACTGGAGGACAGATGTGGTGCTAGACTTCAGGGTTTAACACCGTTTTTCTGCTTGTTCCTTCTATGCCTCTTTTCAGACTTCCACTATTGAAAAGTGTGTGCACACTCCCAGGCCCATCATTTTCCCTGCTCTTTACTTTCTCCCTTAAAATCAGTTGTGTGAGGCAGAAAGGCGTGTGCCCTGAAATCAGGCAGACCTGGTTTAGAATCCCAGCTAACTGTGGCCTTGGGCAAACTACTTAATCAGTCTAATCCTCTATCTTCCTCATCATAAATCTGGACTAACAGCATCTCCCAAGCAGGGTGCTGTGAGGGCTGTAAACAGTGCAAAACACCCTGCATAGAACCTGACATGCTAAAGCTATGGTCATCATCATCAGACAGGTCATCTACTCTTAATGGATTTTTTTTTCCTCTTTCTTCCTTCTGCAAAAAATGCAAAGAATCTGATTCATTAAAGATTGTGCTCTGATTCAGACTTAGACTGAATTTCTATATTGCTGGAGTAATGAGAAATGATTAGGACTCCCCTTTAAAACCAGAGATACTAAAATCCTTAAATTGTCTGGAAACGTTCTTATTAAAATTTGCTGAAGAAAATCAATGCTACCCCACAAATGGGTATAATCAATTATGCTTCAATAAAAAAGAAAGAAAGATCAGTGCTGAAGATATTTTTGTGTCTTTCCCTTCTCTGTTTGGGGAACTAGGATTCCTGTTCTGGAATATAAATAGATCTTTATCCTAAGAATGGGTTGGCAGGGGAGTCTCTCTCCTTTTTCTTTAAGCAGATGGTAATTTATTATTTTTCCCTCTGGTATTAGAGTCCCCTCAGAGAAGTCAGGTGTGGATATTAGGACATGGTCAATGTACCACCACGAGTCCTTACTTCCCCTTGTAGATACAGTTTCTGCAAATGACTTCCATATGGGCATTTTGGGCCCTGACATCCATGTCTCTAATTAGGTGCTGGCCATTTGGGCCCTGACATCCATGTCTCTAATCAGGTGCTGGCCATTTCACCTAGAAACAACCCCACTCTTCACATTCGACATTTATAACACTGAGAGTTTCACTGTCTTCCTCTAAATCTTTTCTTTCTGCTGGCCTTCCAAATTTCTGTCTTCAGTGTTATTCTCCTGGTGATACAAGCTCAAAAACTGGGAGACTGGGTGGCTGAACAACATGATCAAGGACCCTGGTTCTTCCTGTCTTTCTATTCATGCATCTTCAGGCCAGCTGCCCTCTTGGTTACAGGATGGCTCCCAGAGATCTAGGCATCAACCCAGTTTGCCCATGAAGCAGACAGTATCTTCTCATGTATGTCTAGTTCGAATGAAGAAATCTTTCCCACAAGTCCCTTAGCAGACTTCTCCTCACATCTCATTGACCAAAACTGGGTCACAAGCTCATTTTTAAAAAAAACACTGGCAAGAAGTATAGGATTATCATGATTGGCTAAGACTAATCAAGACATATCACTGAGCCAGGGATAGGGTTATCTTCCTTAAGACTGGATAGTCAAATAAAACTGGAATTTACTAACAAAGAAGGGGGAAATAAAAAGAAGGAAGATATGTCATTCTGGTTTCCTCTGACCACCTTAGTCCAAGCCCTTGTAGCCGACCTCCAGGACAAGTATACTAGTTTCCTGACTGGTCTCTCTACATTCTTTTTCTCACAGCCCACTTTACACAATTTTGCCAGACTCATCTCCCAGAAACACTGAGTTGTCACATAGCCCTTTTGTTTAAAAATATCATTGGTTCTCTCTGATCTTCAGAAAAACATTCTAACTTACCATAGAATTTTCAAACCATGGAACATAAGAGGTAGAAGCCCCAGGGAGGCTGTGGTGTCAAAGGCTGGCACCAGGAACATTAGCTTTAAGCTAGACTAGAAAACACGGATGTGTGGTCTCGCTGAGTATTTTCTTTGCCTAACCAGAGACACAGTATACAGAAATCTCCCTAAAAAAGCAATTTTCAAATTGAGTTAAGCAACTTTCCAAGGGAGTATATGAGCACAGGTTTTTTGTTTTTAAAGAGAATCAGTTTCCTAATTTCCATGTGTTCTCTCTGAAAACTAGCCTTAAGTTTAATATAAATTCTTTATTTTCATCCTTCATTTCAAAATAGCCTATCTTCTCCTTACCCATCCTGAATCTTACCTCGGTACCTCCAAGATCTTGAGACCCTCTGGGTAATGCGAGAGGAGGGTGTAGAGCTAGGGCTAGGGCTCACAGGCCCCTGAGCGAGCCCGTTGTCCAGACTGGGTCACAAACCCTCCACACGCAGGTCTATGAGCTAGGTCACAGGAAAAGGTCCTGGGAGCTGGGGGTGAAGAAATAATAGGCTTTATTCAGAGCTAGGAGCAGCGGCCCTAACCTGGTTTCCTAGAGCTCTCTAGAAGCTTCGCACATCTGCACCGTTAGTCTTTTATACTCAAGTCCATAATCCTAAACACCTTCAAGGACGCAGAATTCAACTGCAGGATGTGAGGAGCAGCACTGGAGTCGCCCCACTGTCTGCAACGTCCGTATAGAAGATGGCGGACTGGGTGGAACTGCACATGCGCGATCACATTAGGCCCTAGCCGAGGAACACCTGGGTGCGCGCGCATATGTACCTCAGCTGCTCAGCAAGCTTCTGAACATGTGAGGCCCCCTGACCATTTTCTGTATTTTCCCGAAAGAGGGACTTTGAGAAAGCTTTAATAATTAAACAAAATCGTTGGGCAAGTCTTTCCATGAAGGGTGAGGTGTGGCTTTAAAGCTGGGGTCTCTGGGCCTGTGCTGGGAGGCTCCGGATTCAGATACACTGTAGAGTTGAGAGGTGGAGTGATTCACCATCTCCCACCCCTGATTGTTGTCAGAGGATTCATAACTCTTGAGGGAGAAACCCGGGACAGCAGAGCAAAAAAGCTTCAAATGCTGAAAATGGAGTCTGCCATTTGTTTTCAGTTATTCTCAGACAAAATTCTCAAAACGTAGGAGGTACCGTTAGCTGGAAGGAGTGATCTGAGCAGCAGATGCAGTGCCGGATACTGAGGCTGATTCAGGGCTGAGTGACACACCTATACGAGCACACATCAAATTCTCACAGACCTTTCCTGGGGTCTTTCACCTTTAATAGAATGCAGCGTGAATGAATGGGGCCCTCCAAACTTCTGCAACTTGGGGTAATGTGAAAATTATTTTAAATTTAACTGGAATGTTTTCTGGCATTACTACATTCTCTACTACAGTAGGTAAAACTAATGGATTAAAAATTCATATGGGGAGGGCCAGTTAGCTCAGTTGGTTAGAACGCAGCCTTAAAACACCAGGGTCATGGGTTCAGATCCCCATACCGGCCAGCAGCAAAAAACCTGAAAAAAAAAGTTCATACGATTTTTTTACAAAATTAATAAAGCAATTAAATCAAATAAAATAATTAAAACTTACTTTTATGAAATTGCATTATGGAATTTTTTTTTTCCCAGTGGTAGTCAGTTCTTTTTATAGATGGGGGTACTTTGAAAAGTTCATGTGAAGATTTGTATTATCTTTCAATTCTGTCTTTCCATGAACTTTTGAAGTGCCCTTAATATTTTCACTCCTGTTAACACAAAGTAAAATTATATGCTAGCTGCCAGACTACTTAGGTTTTAGCAGTTTATACTTTTTCTCTTTTATTAGATAGGAAAAGTTAATCACAAAACTTCTAAAAACAGGAATGGATTATTTTCTGATTTTTATATATGTGATTTTTATTGAATTTTCCCCAAGTTAAATACCCACACACATGCACATTTACCAAAACAAATACCAGAACTTTGGTTGTTCCTTGCTTCACAAAGAGCTTAAAATTTCAGCCACATTTTATTGTATTGTTACAAATTAACTAATGAGAAATAGCATTTTAAAATTGTTTTATACTTTTTTAAAGGATACATTAATTACATTACCTCTACAGCCTGATGTGTTCCTTTTAGTAATCTATGTTACAAGATGTGTTCCATAATTTCTCAGTGATTTCATACCATTTCTCCAGTTGTATTTTAACTTATTTGAATTGTTTTGATAATTCAAGCTTTTCCAACAGACTGTCTAATTTAGCTGATTGGTTTGACAGTGAGGGCTGCTGCCTTTTCCAATTAGTCTGTATGCAAAATATTCCCTGTAATTTGAATGCTCTAAATTGGTAGCTCCAGACTTCTGACAAAAATATCACTTAAAATATATTAAAATACAGAATTTTTTTGAAAATAATGTGTTGGCAAAAGTGTATTGAAATGAATATTTTTGTTTTCACGACTTTTTTATATATCTGAGTAAACAAGGTACCTCTAATTGAAAGAGAATGGAGATAAGTTACATAGTCATTTTAGAAATCTTAGTAGAAATTTTCAGTAAATTTCCCAAAACTGTGAAAGTAAATGACTTTTATAACTAAATACCAAATAATTTTGCAAGTAAGATTCTTTCTTTCTTTTTTTTTGGCTGGCTGGTACAGGGATTAAACACTCCGGACCTTGGTGTTATCAGCACCATGCTCTGATGAACTGAGCTAACTGGTCCAGATTGTTTCTAATAGACAGATTTCCATAAAACTGAAAGAGTCTTTAAGTGAGTTGCTAGCTGATAGATTATTAAAGCAAATTTTTTATGATAAATTATAAAATGATGAATAATTTTATAACAAATAATTAGTTGAGATTACTTAGGTTCAGGGGCTGGCCAGTTAGCTCAGTTGGTTAGAGCATGGTGCTATCACACCAAGGTCAAGAGTTTGGATCCCTGTACTGGCCAGCCACCAAAAAAAAGATAACTTAAGTTCAAATAATTTGGTTTAAGATTGCCTTTACAAAATTCCCCTTTCTGGGCTGGTAGTTTAGCTCAGTTGGTTAAAGCATGTTATTAACACCAAGGTCAGTGGTTTGAATCCCTTTACCAGCCAGCTGCCCACCCCCCAAAAAAGGTTCTTTCATTCCCATCTTCTTATTTATATAAAGATTTCTTGGTGGCAACATTTATAAAAATGAAAAGTAGGAATAAAATTGACATTGTAAGTTGGAACACATTAACTAATTGAAAAGAAAATAGTTCCATTCTTATTAAGAATTGTACCACTAAGGAAAATTTTCTTTTTATGTTCAATAGTTATTTATCTTTATTTATCATATATGTGGGTTATTTTGAAAAATTTTACACTAATAGCAATTATAATCACTAATATAATGACATAAAACTAATATAATGATAGTTAATTAAATTAACTAATATAATGATAAAAAGTTTTTGGCATTTTAGAGGCTTGGCCATGATGGAAACTATTAGCTGCCTCTCCAAATTTGTTCTCTCCTTCTTTGGCTGCACAGCTAGCCTACTTTTCCCCATCTCTTACCATAAGGTGTGGCCATGGTATTGTTTTGGCAACAGAATGTGAGTGGACGTGAGATGGGTCACTTTCAGGTCTGCTCCCACGAAATCTCTTCCATGCACTGTTTCTTGCTTTTTCTCCTTCTACCTGCTAGACACAGTTGAGAATGAGGTTGTAGAAGAGGGGTTGACAAACTTCAGTAGAGGGTCAGATAGTAAATATGTTAGGCTTTGCAGGCCACATAAGGTGTCTGTTGCACAGTCTACTTTTTTTTTTTTTTTATAGCCTTTTAAAAATGTAAATCTAAGGGGAAAAAATATTAGAAAGGCTGGCCAGCTAGTTCAGTTGCTTAGAGCACAGCCTCATAACATCAAGTCATGGGTTCAGATTCCATTACCAGCCAGCTTCCAAAAAATAAATAAATAATGTACATATAATATTAATTCTTCCAATCCAAGAGCACAGAATGTCTTTCCATTTTTTTGTTTCCTCTTTAATTTCTTTCAGCAGTGATTTGTAGTCCTCATTGTAGAGATTTTTCACCTTCTTGGTTTAATTCATTCCTAGGTATTTTATTTTTCTGGTGACTATTGTAAATGGGCTTGCTTTCTTGATCTCTTTTTCTGCTAGCTAGTTGTCGGAGTATTAAAAAGTTACTGGTTTTTGCATGTTGGTTTTGTATCCTGCAACTTTACTGAAATATTTTATGTGCTTTAAGAGTTTTTTTTTGTAGAGTCTTTAGGTTTTTCTGTATATAGGAGCATGTCGTCTGCAAACAGGACAATTTAACTTTGTCTTTTTCCAATCTGGATGTTCTTTATTTCTTTATCTTGCCTGATTGCTCGGGCTAGTACTTCCACTACTGTGTTAAATAGAAGTGCTGAGAGTGGGCATCCTTGTCTTGTTCCCATTCTTAAGGGGAAAGCTGAAAACTTTCTTCAAGATGATTTTATTCAGGATGATATTGGCAGTGGTTTTGTCATATATGGCTTTTATTGTGTTGAGATACTTTCCTTATATATATAATTTGCTGACAGCCTTTATCATGAAGGTATATTTAATTTTGTCAAATGCTTTTTCTGCATCTATTGAGATAATCATATGGTTTTTGTTCTTGACTTTGTTGATGTGATATATCACATTTATTGACTTGCATATTTTGAACCAACCTTACATCTCTGGGATGAATCCCACTTGATCATGGTGTCTAATTTTTTTGACATGTTGTTCTATTCTAATTGCTAATATTTTGTTAAGGATTTTTGTGTTAAGGATCTATGTTCATCAGAGATATTGGCCTGTAGTTTTCTTTTTTTTGTTTTATCTTTGTCTGGTTTTGGTATCAGGATGATGCTGACCTCATAGAATGAGTTTGGGAGAATAGCCGCTGTTTCTATTTTTTGGAATGGTTTGAAGAGAATTAATATTAATTCCTCTTTAAAGGTCTGGTAGAATTCAGCAGTAAAGCCAGGGCTGGCCCGTGGCTCACTCAGGAGAGTGTGGTGCTGATAACACTAAGGCCATGGGTTCAGATCCCATATAGGGATGGCTGGTTAGCTCACTGGGTGAGCTTGGTGCTGACAACACCAAGTGAAGGGTTAAGATCCCTTACTGGTCATCTTTAAAAAAAAAAAATTCAGCAGTAAAGCCATCTAGTCCTAGCCTTTTCTTTTTTGGGAGGCTGGTGATTACTGCTTCAATCTTGTTGCTTGTTATTGGTCTGTGTAGATTTTCTATTTCTTCTTTGTTCAGTCTTAGTAGTCTGTATGTGTCCAACAATATCCATACTACCTGAAGTGATCTACAGATTCAATGCAATCCCCATCAAAATACCAATGATATTCCTCACAGAAATAGAAAAAACAATCCTAATATTCATAAGGAACAACAAAAGATCTGAATTGCCAAAATGATCCTGAGCAAAAATAAATAAATAAATAAATAAATAAATAAAGCCAGAGGCATTACACTACCTGACTTCAAGTTATACTACAAAACTATAGTAATGAAAACAGCATGGCACTGGCATAAAAACAGACACTTAGACCAATAGAACAAAATAGAGAACCCAGAAATCAACACACATAGTTACAGCAAGCTGATCTTTGACAAAGGCAATAGGAGGATACATTAGGGAAAGGACCACCTCTTCAATAAATGGTGCTGGAGAAACTGGACATCCATATGTAGAAGAATGAAACTAGACCTGTACCTCTCACCACATACTAAAATCAACTCAATGTGGATTAGAGTTTTACATATAAGACCCAAAATTATAAAACTCCTAAAAGAAAACACTTGAGGAAGTAGGACTGGGCAAAGACTTTATGAACAAGACCCCAAAAGCACAAGAAACAAAAGGAAAAATAAGCAAATGGGATCATTTGCAACTAAAAAGCTTCTGCACAGCAAAAGAAACAGTTAACAGAGCAAAAAGACAGCCTACAGAATGGGAGAAAATATTTGCAAACTATGTGTCCAAGAAGGGATTAATAGCCAAAATGTACAAGGAACTCAAACAACTTAACAGTAAAAAAACAAGTAACACGATTAAAAAATGGGCAAAAGAGCTGAATAGGCATTTCTCAAAGGAAGACATACAAATGGCCAACAGACACATGAAAAAATGCTCAACATCATTATGCATCAGGGAAATGCAGATCAAAACCACATTGACATATCTCAAGCCAGTTAGACTGGCCAGTATAAAAAAGAGAGTAACAAACACTGGCAAGCATGTGGAGAAAGGGGAACCCTCCTACCCTGTTGGCAGGACTGTAAATTAGTGCAACTGTTACAGAAAACAGTATGGATGTTCCTCAGATAACTACAGATAGAACTGTCATATGATCTAGCAATCCCACTGCTGGGTATATATGCAGAGGAATGGAAATCATCCTGTTGATGGAACATCTGCACTCCCATGTTTATTGCAGCTCTATTTACAATACCTGAGAGTTGGAACCAACCTAAATGTCCATCAATGCATGACTGGATAAGGAAAATGTGGTATATTTACACAATGGAATACTACTCTGCAAAAGGAATGAAATTCTGCCATTCACAGCAACATGGATGAACTTAGAGACAATTATGTTGAGTGAAATAAGCCAGGTACAGAAAGAAAAATAGCACATATCCTTACTCATAAGTGGGAGCTGAAAAAAAGAAAAAGATACAACAATCACAGTAATTCGTTGAACTCTCAAAAGGAGATAAGAGAACTGAGGACACCAGAGGTGGGGGAGGGGGAGGGAGATTAGGGAGAAATTGGTAAAAGGCCACAGAATATGTTTACATTGTGTAATGATAAAATTTAAAAAATAAATTAAAAAAAAATGTAAATGTAGCTGTTAACACCAAGACCAAGGATTCAGATGCCTGTGCCAACCAGCCAAAATATATATATATATATAAATCTATTCTTAGTTCCCAGGACACACAAAAATAGGCCCTCAAGCTAGACACTTGTTCTAGGGGACAGTGAAGTCATAAGATAGAAGGAACTTGGTTCCCCTAATCACTATGTGGAGGTGAGTACCTTGCTTATCTGGGTACCTCACCTAGGACTATTCTGTGAGAAAGTAATAAACTTTAATTGTGTTAAGCCATTACATCCTTGGGCCTATTATTACAGCTCAGCCTAACAAAAATAGAGGAAATTTAAAAAATTAATTTACAGGGCCGGCCCGGTGGCGCACTGCTACAGTGCGCCGCTTGGGAGCGCGGCGGCGCTCCTGTACAGACCGGCCACTCACTGGCTGAGCGAGGTGCGGGAGCAACACCGAGGGTTGCGATCCCGTTGCTGGTCCCGGTCCGGTACGGGCGCGACCCTGAGGGTTGCAATCTGTTGCCGGTCACGAAAAAAGACAAAAAAAGGAAAAAAAAAAAAAAATTAAAATTAAAAAATAAAATAAATAAATAAAAATAAAAAATTAATTTACAAACATATTTTCATTGCAGAGAAGTTATAACAGAATGGATAATAAGACCTTTAAGTATAATACTATAGTGCCTTAGGATAAAAGTATGTAGGAGGAATGGAATAAAAATATGAGCTTAAGGAGAAAAGGGAATGATGTAAAATTTCTGACAAAAAAAGTTTGTGTATTTTTTAAATGGATGATAGTGGGCATTAAATTGCTTGGGTTTTAGATTCAATTAGATATTTTAAAGAGTATTGCAACAGTTTATTTTTAACTACCTATATTAAGAATATGCTGGAAATTACAACATTTGCAACTAATTAAACGTAAGATGAAATATTTTAGATGTCTAGTAAAAATTTTGTGTAGGAATACATGATTTTAAAAAATTATTTTAGGGGATATGCCAGTTTCAAAGAACTTTTAAAGACTCAGAATCAACCCTCTTTTGAAACCTTCATAGATTCCCTGGGCTGGAATATATTGGAGCAGGGGCTTTTCAGGTCTATCTCTGCCCTTTCTGAAATCCTGTGTCTAGGTCACCTAGACAGTGTTCAAACACAGGAATGTGGTTGTGTGTCAGGAGTCCTGCCAGCGTGTTGCTTAGCTAGGCGCAGACCCATTTCTTCTGACCTTAGATTCCACATTGAATCATGAGGATGAGAGCTGCTTTCTTTCTTCCTTTCGAAAGTTTTCCTTTCTTGGTTGTTCTGAGGACTCACAAGTTAAACGTTTGTTAAACACTTTGCAATATTTGGCTGCAAGTACAAAGTCTTTTTATTATTGTTGGATGGATGAAAGGTATTATTCAAGTGCAGAGTATCATTTTCTTCCCAAGACAGACAGTATTATCATGCTTAATCCCCAGGAAGCTCATGACCCCATTCTCCTGCTTGGCCTACTCATTTACATAGCCAGCCACAAACTGAGCTAACAAAGGACTCCTGCTAAAGAATTTGCACTTTCTCCATTTTTTCAGAGAGTTTCTATTTTCCTTGGAGGTATGGACTGACAGTCTTTACTTGGTCCTCCTCTCCTATGGCAAGAATCCTGCTGCTGGAGATAAGATCTTGGGCAGTGAGTAAATCAAGAGAATTGAGTTCTTATTTTTACCCGTCCTTGTCTACTTGTGTGACCCTGGACAAGTCACTTCACCTCTCTGAGCCTCTTTTCCCTCACCTAAAAAATGAGAAATTTGGAATAAGTAAATTTTATAATTCCTTTAAACTTAAAATTTTCCTCTTGGTATGTCAAAATGCTGAAAAACTGCTCTTAAATTTTTTTTTTTTTTTTAGAAGTTGGCCAGTACAGGGATCCAAACCCTTAACCTTGGTGTTATGAGGTTGTGCTCTAACCAAGTGAGCTAACTGTCCAACCTAACTGCTCTTGCAATTTGAGTTTATTGGTGTGCAATTTGAGTTTATTGGTGTGTACTCTTGATAATATGTGATAGACACCAAGAGAAATATAAGTGAATTAAATTCATGAGAGCTTCTGTTTCCAAAATAACTTTAGGGTAAAGTTCTTTATTTAAATCCAGTTTTCATAGTAAATGTGCTTTATCCTGTTAGATCTATATGGCCTCTGATGGTGTTGGTAGCAACATTGTGGAGGTGACAATGGTGATGATGATGGTGGTGACGGAAGGGGTATTAGTAAAGGTGGCTGTGGTAGAGGTGATGATGGTGGTTATAGTGATTGTGGTGGTGGCCGAGGTGTAGGTGGTGTTGGTAGTGATGGTGTAAACTTCACAGAGACTGAATAAAAGCACATGTAGTAATGTGTCTATCAGCGTCCATTCATCCTTATGATTCCCATGGCACTTAGCACACTGCCTTATTATATATACAGGTGCTTGTTACATGTCTGATGAAAGTATCTGGCAGATAATTACAGATGCATCTAATATCTAAGGCAAAAACTGTTATTCTTGTGAAAATCTCAGATTTAATTTCACTTGATGTGAAAGACTTTCTGAGACAGCTGGGGGAATACTATCACCAAAGTCATTTTAGTTGATTTTGCTCACACTTAACTTTCTAGGGAAGGATGGAAGCTAGTTCGAATTTACAGGAGGTCCTTTTATCAAAAGTAGTGGACAAAGGGCCACTGAAGTAAATTCACACAAAAAGAGATCAAAATTTCATAGGAAGGGCCGGCCTGTGGCTCACTCGGGAGAGTGTGGTGCTGATAACACCAAGGCCACGGGTTCGGATCCCATATAGGGATGGCCGGTTGGCTCACTGGGTGAGCGTGGTGCTGACAACACCAAGTCAAGGGCTAAGATCCCCTTACCGGTCATTAAAAAAAAAAAAAAAAAAAAAAAAATTTCATAGGAAGAAGTTTGACTGGAGTTATATCTGAAAATTCAAACTAAAAATTATAAAAATAATTTTATCCTATATATAATAAAATTTAGGTTACTATAGAAACTATAGGTTAGTCCTTGAAATGTGTAATGATTGAATTAACTATTCCTTTTTTTGTTTGTGTTTGGAGGACACATAATTTTTCCAACAAAAATTAACACTCAGAACATTCTTCACTTATCGTGCAAAAATACTCAAAAGGTTTCAATAACTTTCCCTGATGCTTTTCTTAATCTGGTTTTTCAAATAATTCCTCTAACATGATTGTCCTTGTTGATTGTTTTTTTTTTTTTTTGAGTTGCTACCTGGTCTTCCAAATACACAAGATTCCAAATATTCTCTAAAAATAATTGACTTAATGAAATCTTTTATCTTTGGTAAGATTTACATTCTCATTTGCATTGTATGTATGGATATTTACAACTTCCAGCAATCAGAGACACTCTCGCTGTTAAGTGGGGAGAGATGTTTGTGTGTATGTTAGGAAATATTTTTATTATAAGATGACTTTGGCTTTCCTGTATCATAATGCTTCAGTGGAACCCTGGTAATTAATATTCAGATAACAAAGATACTTAGTTTTACTCAGCCAGCATCCATTCAACATTATTGGAAAAAACTTACTGTGACAGATTATATTTTCCAAAGATGGCTGCAACAATATTTCTCATCCCACTTGCTTATCTTACCATGTGACCTTGCCCCTCCCTGATCAAGAGGTGGAGTCTGTATCCCCTCCCCTTGAACCTGGGTGGACCTTTGTGACCTTTCTGCCAACAGAATGTGATGGAAGTAATTTGAAAAGCTGGATTGTAAAGGGTGATATAGCTTTCTTGGTTCTCCCTCTCAGGACACTTCTCTTGGAACCCAGCCACTGCAGTGCAAAGAACCCAGGCCATGTGGGGAGACCACTTGTAGGTGATCCATTCAACAGTCCCAGCTAAGGTCTCAGGCAACAGCCAGAATCAGCCACCAGACATGTGAGTGAGGAAGCCTTTGAGATAATTCCAGTGCCAGACACCATCTGACACCAACTGCCTGAGAAACCTTGAGAGAGAACTGTCTAGCTGAACTGTCAATCAGCCCCAGGATCCTGAGAGATAAAAACACATTATTTTTATCATTTTATACTACCGAGTTTGGGGTGGCTTGTTTTGCAGCCATAGATATCTGACACACTTATTTTAATGTAATTGGCATTTAAAAAATACTTCTAATGTAATAAAGCTCTAAAATGGTAACCCTGGAACAGCAAGGATTCCACAGTTCCTATGCTAGGTCTGCTGTCCAACCTAACTACTCTGAGCAGTGAGGAGAAGGCCAAAAAGTCGGTCTTCATCTCCTTGAACATCCAGGCATACCCATCAGGCCTCTGAAAATGATATTGAGATGACAGGGGCCTGGTTAGTGCTATGAAGATCCTTCACCATCTAGAGAGACTCTTACAATTATTGGGCTGGACAGGTAGGACTAAGCTGCTCTGGCTTTAAAGATAGCCGGCGCCCTCAGGTGACTTTTACTGGCTTCTGTCTCTACTGGCTGCCATAGGGAAGCTTCCCACCCATGTCCTGATTCTGGCCTCTAGGTACAGGCCAAGATCTTGACCCATTATACTGTACTCTGTTCTTGGCCCCATTTTATCTCAGGCAGGGGGTACAGTAAACATGAAGAACCAGCACTGGATAGAGGATCTAGAGCAGATGGAAAGGAGCCATCATTAAAATATCAGGTGGGATGAGTCGTGAAAAAAGTGAACTTGTCAGACAAAAGAAAACACACAGAGCAGAGGGGAGAATGGCTACCTGGAGCATAGCCATCTGCCACCTTCCTTCTCTTCCCATTATTTAGGCATAGATTTCTAGATAGTGGAGGAGTAGAGTGCAAGGACAATGGAATTAGGGGCTGAAAGCAGCTGTGTGGCCTGTATACTTGGGTTTTTTATATTACAGTATACTTCCTTGATCATGCAGGGCTATATTGGAATCAGTTTGTGTCACAGAAGGGCTATGGGCCAGAGTGGGCCCAAAAGAGAGAAAACAGGTACTTTTATGGCTTTTTCTATGCTCAAAGAAAGGGAATGAAAGACATTTATTTTTGTTTTCCTTTGTTTTGCTCTAGATATTAGTCACCAATTCAATTTCAAGGAAGAGAAATTGACTCAAATCAGCTCACGTAGTAATAGGAATTTATTGGTCCTGTAATTATATAGCCGTGGGCTTTAGGAATGGTTGCGTCCAGTAGCTCAGACAATATCTTTGGGGATTAGTCTCTTCTTCTGACCTTATGGTCCACTTGTCCCTAGTTGGCTTCATTCTATACTCAGGCTTCTTGCATGTGGAGAACATGATTTCTGCTCCATTGTACCCTCCTTGCTTGCAGCTTCAATGGAAAAAGGCTTAAGTGTTAATCATTCCGGGTAAAAGGCCCAGGCAAAACTCTGACTGGCCTGGCCTGGGTCATGGTTCTTCTCCTAAGGATGGGGGTCAGTCTCATTCAAATTACTTGGAATGGGTTCCTCATAGAAACAAAAGTTATCAAAAGGATGGGGGAAAACATGTAGGACAAACTAAATCATCAGATGTCCACTAGAGCTGTCCAACTACTTTTGCTAGGATTGGAAAGGGACTGAGATAGGGGCAGGTGTTATTCCCAGGAGTAAATACTAAGCAGTTGGCTGGAACTTTTCATATCCTGTATTGTTTAGGAATTGGACTGAGGTGGTCAGGAAGTAAGAGGTTAAGTAACCTGTGAATGTTTCTTTGACCATATTATGCTATGGATTGTGGAAATCCACCTATTCTGTCTCACCATGCTTCAAAATGCTTAAATTACCCTTCTCTACCTTGGAGATTCTGTAGGTTTGAGAAAAGGTGATTGTGATGACCCTCAAAGTTTGAGAACTACTGAATTACATTAAGACATTCAAAAAGTTGTATTCAGAAATTCTCCTTTGGTATTTAGTGGTTTTAAATATAAAATTTTAATTTTTTGTTGAACTGTAGTATACATACAGAATTCGCACATATCATAAATATACAGTTTGATGACTTTTTACAGGCTGAATATACCATGGAACCAGCAAAACATTTCCAGTATCCAGAAGCACCCCCTTCCCTGAACTCTCTTGTCACTTCTCTTCTGCCAAGGGTAACCAAGTCACCATCTTGTCAAACAGTACAGATTTAGTTTTCCTGTTTTTTTTATTTATATAAGTGTAATCATACAGTTTTTACTCTTGATTGTTTGTCTTCTTTTGCTCAATGTTATATATGTAAGATGTATGCATATTATGTTTGTAGCTGTAGTTTCTTTATTCTCATTGCTGTACAGTTACTCTTGAAAGGTATTTGGATGTTCCCAATTTGGAGCTTTCCCTGCTATGAACTATGAATGTTCTAGAACATTTTTAGTGAACACATGTAAACATTTCTGTTGGGTTTATACCTAGAAGTAGAAGTTCATGGCTTTAAGTATTTTGGACTATTAAATTAAGATTGCCTCTCAAATGAGTCACCTTTGACATTTAAGGAGAGAATTTAAAATATTTTATAGGTGGGCTGGCCAGTTAGCTCCATTGTTAGGCTTGGTGCTGATAACACCAAGGTCCAGGGTTTGTCCCCTATACTAGCCAGCCACCAAAATAAATAAATAAGTAAATTAATTAACTTAAAAACAAATCCTAGGCTTCTTCATATTCTAGGTGTTGTCCTTAACCTGAAGGGTACAACGTTATATCCACAATCAGAATAAGTCAAGAATGAAAGAGTAGGAAGTGGAGAGTGGTCGCCCCAGTGAAAAGTTATGATCTGTTGCTCAGTTCTTGGGCCTAAAACAAATATCAACCCAGGAATGTACTGATAAAAGAGGTGGCCAGGTCGTCAGGAGTAGGGACCCTGGAATACCATGGCAAGCAATATGGTGAAGATTCCCAATCATTTTCCAAAGGGACCTATGGCGATTTACTTGAGTGACTGCACACTGGGCAAAGGATTACTGGACACAGGTTCTCAGCTGACATTGACATTTGGAGACTTGAAGAATTGTCATGCCCCTCCCCCACTGTTAGAGTGTGGGATACGGGGGCCAGGTAAATAAATGGAGTTCTGGTTAACGTCTGACCTACAGTGGATCCCCTAGGTCTGTGGACCCATTAGTGGCTATTTCCCCAGTATCCAAATATATAATTGGTATCAACACACTTGGCATTTGGACTAATCCCCATATTGGACCCTTGACCGTTGGGGTAAGAGCTATCACAGTGGGGATAGTCAAGTAGAAGGATCTGACATGGCATCCTGCCAAACTCTCTGCCTCTAGCAAGACAGTAAATCAAAACCAATACTGTGTCCTGGGGGTGGTAGAGATTAGTGCTGTCGTTAAAGACCTAAAGGATACAAGGGAGTGGGTGATCCCTATCATATCTCTGTTTAATTCATCAATCTGGATCCCAGAAAATGACTGTAGACTCCTGCAACCTCAACCAAGTAGTGACCATGACTGCAGCTGCTGTGCCAGCCATGTTTTCCCTGCTAGGGCAAATTAATAAGGCCACAGGCACATAGCATAAGGCCATTAATTTGGCAAATGAATTATTTTCCATTCCAATTAGAAAAGAGGATCAGAAACAGTTTACATTCATGTGGAATGAGCAATATTTATCTGTAATTTTGCCCCAGGGCCATGTTAAGTCTCCTACCTTCTGTTATATATAGTTCAGATATGAGCCTGGACTATCTGAACATCCCAGATAATGATATCAATGACGTTGTGCCGATTGGGCAGGATGAGCAAGATGTGCCTAGTATGCTGGGAGCCTTGGCAGGAAACATGTACACCAGCGGGTGAGAGACAAACCCTATGAAGATTCAGGGATCTGCCTCTTCAGTGGAATTTTTAAGGCTTCAGTGGTCAGGGGTGTTCTGGAACAACCTCTCCAAAGTAAAATGCAAAGTTTTGCATCTTGCATTTCCTACTACAAAGAAAGAAGCACAATGTCTGGTGAATCACTTCAGGTACTGAAGGCAACATATTCCATACCTAGAAATGTTGTTGAAGCCCAAGTACCAAGTGATGTGGAAGGCTGCTGCCTTTAAGTGAAGCCCAGAGCCAGAAGGGGCTCTACAGCAAGTGCAGGTTGTGGCCCGAATAGCCCTGTTACTTGACCATACTACCTGGAAGAGCCCAGTGTTGGAGGTGGGAAATTTATAGCAAGCCTCAGTGGGAGAATCACAAGACAGGTACTAGAACTTCTAGAGCAAGGCCATGCCATGTGCAGCGAGAGTTATACATCTTTCGAGAAACAGCTCCTGGTATGTTAGCAGATACTGGTAGAGATGGAACACTTGGCCATGGGACACCAAGTGAGCATGCATTATAACATGTACAACACCAAGATCAAGGGTTCAGATATCTGTACCAGCCAGCCTCAAAAATAAAAGAAAAAAAAAAAGAAAAAAATTGAAAAATTGAAAAAAGAATTGCCTGTTATGATCTGGGTTCTGTTGGATCCATGAAGCTTGGACAGGCCTGAGAGCAGTCCATCTTGAGTTGGAAATGATACATATGGGACTGAGCCTGAGCCAGGCCAGAGGGCATGAATAAATTGCATGAACAGTATCCCAGATCCACATGTTATCCACCACGGATACACCAACTCTCTTTACTCCCTGCAGGTTCCCAATAAGCCGAAGGAGGAAGAGAAAGCCAAAACTTGTTTTATTGATCAGTTGGCTCAGTATGTGGGTGCAAGTCAAAAATGGACAGTGGCTCAGAAACCTCACAGTGGGTAGAGCTGTGAGCATTGCAACTGGTCCTTCACCTTGTGTAGAAGGAGAGGTGACCGCTTGAGGTGAGAAGATACACGCTTTCTTGTGTAGTGGCCCTGGAACGGAAAGGAGTGAAAGACTGGAGAAAATACAGTTGAAAGCAGAGGCATGTGGATGTGTATATGGCAGTGGGCATAAAGCATAAAGGTTTTTGTATTACATGTTAACACCCACATGAAAGTATTCACCACTGGAGAGGCACTAAACAACCACATAGACAAAATGAACTTGGCCAGTTGATGTTAGTCGATCCTGGCCATCAATACCCCAGAACTGATACAACAGGCAAATGAAAGGTGACAGAGATGGAGGCTACCCATGAGCCAACATCATGGACTCACACCAAACCTGATCTGGTTCCTATTGCTTTCAAATGTCTAATATGCCAACAACAGAAACCTCCTATATAACACTACTTCTGGAAGAGTCCAGGTAGCCACTTTGCTTTCTATAATGGGCCCCTTCCATCTAGTTTGTCTATACAGGAATAGATACTTATTTTGGGTATGAGTTTGCCTTTCTTGCCTACAGAACCTCAGTCAGCACTACTGTCTGGAAACCTATAGTATACCTGATCTGTAGGCATGAAATCCCACACAAGATAGCATCTGATCAGGGGATCCACTCTGCAGCAAAGGACGTGCAGAAATGACCCTTTGGTTATAGGATCTGCTGGTTGTATTACATACTACATTACCTAGAATTAGCTAAACTGATAAGAGTGAAAGCACTGCTGAAGCACCAGTTTGTAGTAAATATTCTGCAGGGATGAGGTACCATCCTTCAGGGTGCAGTGTATACACTAAATCAGAGTCCTTTATATGATGCTGTCACTAACAGGAAGAATGCATGGGTCCCAGAACAAAGGGGTGGAAGCAAGAGTGGCCCTACATACCATCACTCCCAGTGACCCATTGGGGAACTTCTGCTTCCCATCCTCACAACTCTGGGCTCTGTAGAAGCCCAGGTCCCCAAAGGGAGTGCACTCTTGTCAAGGGATATAGCAAGGATATCATTGAACTATAATCTATGAATGCCACCTGGGCACTTTAGACTCCCATGTCCAGCAGAAGAGAAGAGTCATCATCATTCTGGATAATGACCCTGTGCAGTGGGAGGGCTAAGGTTGCTATTGCACAGAGGAATGGAGGAGTGTGTGCAACCAAGCCATCCACTTGGGTGCCTCTAGGGACTGGGGGCCTCCCCAGTTATAACTGTGGATGGCCATATGCAGTAGTTCAGTATGAGAAGGGAGTGATCCCACAGCCTTGGCCCCCTTAGGAATGAAGCTTTGAGCTGCAGCACCAGGTTGGCTTTGAACACCTGTAGAGCTGATAGCATGGGATTAGGAAGACTTAGAGTGGATAGTGAAGGAGGAAGAAGATAAATACCAGTTGTGGCCTCAATACCAGCTGCAGCAACTGGGGCTGTGGTTTGCCTCATTAACCTCCCTCTTCTAAGTGTCCCCTCAGGAGGAGAGGCCCGCAGTAACCTTGGAAGAACTGCACCCTGAAAATGGATGGAGAAGTCAGTCTGTGTGACGCAGTCTGTGTGGACTGTGGTTAAAACCATGTGGGTAACTGCCTAGGGCTCCCTTCAATGGAGAATCCACCGTAAGCGAAGCAGTGAGCTGACAGTGCCAGTCGGTGCACCTGTGAAATTTACTGTGCTGTTCACACTGAGGGCCATGGTCTCCTCAGTCTGCCATTCGTTGAGTACAGCAGGGTGCTAGAGCTGAGCCATTGCTACCTCTCGTGGGATGCCTGTAACAGTTGTTGCTTTGGCGCTCCCCATTGGCCTGGCTGGGACTTTCTCGAAGCTGCAGTGCAGACTGAGTTTCTTCCTGCTCAGTCCTCCCTTTCCCCTCCTCCTTCACCCGTGTCAGACCCGTACTGCTATCTGAAGATTCTCCTGGCCTACTCATCTTCCTTCGTCTCTTTAACTTTTACAGGCATTTACCCCAATACGTCTTTTGCTCATCTCACTACATCTTGGTGTGTGCTTCCTCGTGGATCTGAACTGAACCACAAATCACTTTTGCTAGTTCTTTTCCCCTTTTCCAGGTCATTGCCTGTTTTTCTCTATTTTCTTTCTTTTTTTCCTTGATGAGTAGTTTGAAGACTGAAGGTAGAACAGACACCCACCTTATAAATACCATATTGCTGCTGGACAATTTACTATCATGGAACTTCCCCGAGAAGTTATAGGATGGTTTAGCTTAGCAAACTAGCAGCAGGAAAGCAGAGGTCCAACTTTGTTTTCAAAATGGCAAGTTAGCCTTCAAAGTTTTCCTGGATTACTTTTATGTTTTCTTCCCTTTCCCCTTCCACTAGACTCTAGTAGTGGGAACCCTGTTTGTGTCCTTTAAACCATAGAACTGCAAGTTAAAATGAAATGACATTTCCAAAAGAATGGAAATTCCTGATTTAAGTGGGGCTTTTCAAGTTCAGATGGATATGTGATAACAGGAAGAAAGAGCACTCTTATTTCCAGACCAGCTACCCACTGCTGCCCAAGCTCCAGATTAACGGGACTGTTGCAGAAATAAATTTGGTTAGGATTTTCCTTGCGGAAATTTTGGTGTCACCGAAGAGGTTCCCTTGCAGGGAAAACACCTATATGTAAGGTTCTAATTACCTCTCCCACAAAAACAAGACCCCTGGCAGTGGTGAAATAGAAAAGACTGACTAAGGGTAAGAAATTGGACTCCATACAAAGGCCTGTGGTGGTTTGGGGTAAAAATGACCAGGTCTCTCCCATGCCAACAGCTTGCTTTAGAGGCTGTAAAATTCCTCCTTTGGCAGAGCTGCTCAGAAAGTCAAAGGGAGAATTCACTAGTGAGGATGAAATTTACCACCAGATCATATTTGCCTTTTCAGCCAAACAGACTGAGACTTCTTGACAGTTCACTAGTGAGGATGAAATTTACCACCAGATCATATTTGCCTTTTCAGCCAAACAGACTGAAACTTCTTTCTCTTTGTGGGGTGTTCAAACACTAACAAAAAGTTTTGAAACCCAGGTGACATTTTCTGATGAATGGAGTGTCTGAGGGAGCTTATGTAGAGGAATCAGTATAACTATTGCCTCAGAGTTGTCAAAGAATTTATCTAAAGGGCCCCCCTCTATTGGTGACTACTTATTTTTTTCCAAGAATGGGATACATTACTTCTACTTAAGACTTGAATTGTGATGTAAAGCAATGAAATGTTAGCTGTTGGACCCCTCAATATCCCATCCCTAGGGCGGATGGAAGAGAGAGATTTCTCACCTGAGAATGTATCTAATGCAACATCAAAAAATAACTTTGTCCTTCCTTGGTGAAAGCCACGAGTTATTCTATTTAATTGGAAAAAGGCAGTCTTTTACACTTACAAGAAAAGTGGATGACTAAAAATCTAGGCTGTTCCCTTTGAAAGCCTTTAGCCGGTTTTGTTTTTATAGATTCAATGCCAACTAGCCAGATTCTGAATTATTACCATCTCTAGTGTTGACCTCCTGACAGTGCAGCCTATACCAGGCAAGAGCCTGGATTAACACTTTCATAGACAGTAATTTCAGAATTTTTAAATAAGGTGGCAGGTAAGTCTCGGGGATCTTCTCATTCAGTTATTCTTTGGCATTTTATCAAGATGTTTTAATTCTCTTTTCAAATATTTTTAGATTCTTTTCCCTCCTGTGAAACAGGAATGATAGCAGGTGGGAGGAAATATACAGAATGAACTTTAAAATTGCTCTTGCCTGAAATCTTTGCCAAAAAATGGGAGATGATGACTCACGAGGACTACAATGTGCCGCCACTAGGTTAGTGCCCATGTAGTCCTGAAATTGTCTTGCTGTTAAGAGCACCATGTGATACCTTCAAGTCTAGATGGACTTGACCAGAATATCAAGACAGATGGATTTTACGGCTCCCAAGGATTTGGAGCACAGTGGGTTGCTGGGGTGCCTAGCCATCATTAGTAATATTTTTTTCCCCTGTAATAAAACACATTCTGAGTGCCAAATGACCCCAATTTACAAAATAGCTTTAAGAATACAACTCTTTTAAAAAAATAGGGACTGTCTGTTCCTTATTAATTAGGAGTGATGATTCATATGACTGAAGGATTCTTTAATACACACAAGTACTCCAATAATTAGGAGTTGATTGTATTTTAAGTACCTTTTGAGTTTTCATGTATTTAATGAGAGGGAGGAGACAACTAAGCTTCAGTTTAAATTTTAGGAGCCCCATGCATTGAATGGCCATTAGATGACAAAGCATTTGTGAAATGATACTGTTAAGGGCAGGAAAAATGACTAAAAATAGTGCCTCTTTTTTTTTTCTTTTTAAGGAAAGACAGAATTGTGTATGCTTACAGAGGAGTAATTCAGACTCTGATTCAGTTAAGAAGTTATAAGAGAAATATAACTTGAAAGCCTGTGAGGCACTGGAGGGTTTGTGTCCTGGTGTCTGTTACAAGTCGATGGCCTTTGGCAAGACACAAACTCTTCTGAACCTTGGTTTTCTTATCTCTAAAATAGGAGTTCTAGTAAGGCTTGTCTCACAGGGTTACTGTGAGATTCATCTGATTGCACATGTGAGATTTTTTTGTAGCCTCTAAAATATATAACTATTATTTATTATTGCTGTGATAGTTGAAATACTAACGACTTTTAATTATCAGGATGAGGTGGAAATGTCTTTAGTCATATTGTCAAATTAGGATTTATTGTGTGACAGACACTATATGAGAATGAATCCACCCTCTAAGATTATCTGGAAATATGTATTTTTTTCTTTTAAATTTTGTCATTGTTAAGCATGTGTGAGTTGAACTCATGTCTATAGGCATTGACTTTCTTTGGAGAAAAATTTGAGTCCTGGGTCTTCTCTCCACCCTGTTTTGGTTTGGCATGCCCTCTTCTCTTCTCCTGGGCTTCAAACCATGAATTGACCTTTCTTGACCACGCATAAGAAGTGGCCTAACTTAAGTCTGGACCATGCTGAGACAGAGAGATAATAGTAGAGCTTGTATATGCAAGGCTCCTGTCAACATGAAAAATAAGACAGGGGAAGAATAGTGGCTTCTTGAACACCTGGTGTAACCAGATCTGGGACTTATTTGGGTACAGGGAGGAGCTAAATGACATTGTCAACTAATAATGTCCTACCAGGTGGCAAACTTCCAAGCTCAGCTTGAGAGAGCACAGTGGGCACTCAAAAAAATATGTATTTGTTAAATGGATGGATAATACTGAGCACCTTGAAATTTCCCCCCAAACACTGCTTAGTTCTCTCATCACACCCAAAATAATACTAATAATACGGTTTCAGCTTCTGAGAGTGTTGATTCAGTTTATCATGTTACACATTTACACAGGTCTAAGCACAAAGAAACACTTATCTTTTTATTTTTCCATAGGTATTTTATTTTTTGGTATTATTTTAACATCTTATTTTTCATCTATTTTTCCTATGTTTTTGAACAAAGTTATAATTATGGTGCTCACAGATGTTTGTTCCCGGATTCTTTTTAAATTAAAAGTTAAAAATTATAAAAAATATCTTTTTTGGGTTGTTACATTATCTTCATAGACAGTTTCAAGTAACCACCAAAAACTTCATTGAATATACTCAGCCATTCTCTTCTTAAATGCTTAGGAAATATCTAATTTTCCCCTACTATAGATTATGCTGCAATTGGCAACTTTACAATATAGCTTGATGTTAACTTCTAAACTGTACTGTATATTGTTAAGCATTTTCAAGAGTGTCTTTTTCTTTTCTAGGAAAATATCTATTAGTTTATTTTTCCCATTTAAAAATATTTTTCCTAGAACCTCTCCCTCTCCCCCCAACTTGCACAAGGTACTGAACTTAAACTTAAATCTCAGAATTCCTTTTTCCTCTGGCCCAAGTACATTGCTAAAGCAATAGATAACACTAGGCAGAAGTCAGTTCCATCCATCATCATCATCATCATCAAAATTACCTTCCTTCTCATAATGCTGGTGATGCACATATTAAGAACACCAAAGTGAAATGTGGCACTGAGACCTGCACTTAGAAAGAGTAAATGAAAAATGGGTGGCAGTTCCAATTCAGTTTTTAAAATTTTAATTTATCAATATACAATGTAGCTGATTTTCATGTCCCTTTACCAATTCCTCCTTTTCCTCCCCCCCATCAACATCATATTTGTTGCTCCAGTTCATTTTGATTTAAGCATTTGTGTACACGCTGTATGCTGGACACTTTGGGGTGTGGTAAATTATGAATACACAAGTGTCACGTTTGATTTGTCAAGGAACTGCCAATTCATCCTCATGTCGAGATAAAGATTAACCTTATTCAACAGTTTTTTTAACTCTGTTATTTAAACCTGTATCTTTTCAAGGTCCTTGTCTGTTTTGCTCCTTTTCAGTTGCAAATGGTAGCCCAACCCCTGCTCTGGGAATTTTCTCCATACTGGTTCAGCAAGTCCAGGCAGGTTCTGTCTGCCTCAAGGGCTTCTGGGCCATATTCTTCTAACAACTTAACCATCCTGCCAAGTTTTTAACCATTCCCCTTAGCTGAAATCGGTCACTCAGACCAAGTCAGCAACCCAAGGGGGTAGGACTGAGGAAAGCAGCTTGAGGCTTTCCTGAGGCAAACATGGCAGATGAATAGTAGGGACCACAGCTACTGGGCTAGGCAACCACATGTACCGAGCACTCCTTCATGGAGAACGCCTTGTCAGGCACAGGAAAGACAAAAAGAAAATAAAGCCTCAGATTTTTTCTCAAAGAGCTTGCAATCCTGTTAAGGAGTTCAGTCCATAATTTGTGACAAAACTGTAGCGAATGGTGGGAGAATACCTTACAAACTGTTGAGAGTACACTAATGGTGCTGAAAAAGCAATGGCCAAAATCACACAGGGGTCATCATGGCCTCAGTGAGGCACTGTGGCTTCCTAGGAGCAATTCCATAAAGAAATGTAAGGTGCTCCTAGCCCTACAGCTATCTACAATCCAGTTGAGGAGACAAGAGATACTAAGGTTAATGTTAAAATACAGTATAAAGCAGTGTTATGTTTGATTATATGTCAAGGGAGTGAAAAAGACAAGAACCACAAGAATTTAGTGGAAAGATGGGAGAGATTAATGAAGGCTTGACAATACTATTTGGGGGGCAGTTTTGATCAGGGTTCAGAAGAGATAGGTGTAGTGAAGGAATAGACCAAATATGCTTAGGACAGCCTGGCTGGAGTGGATGAAGGACACTTCTTTGTTGGGCCATGTAAGAACCAAGGTCAGAAAGCTCTGAAGGCGGCAGTTCGTTGGGAGACCTTGGGTACTTGATCGATAGCTTTGACCTTTATTCTTGTGGGTAGTTGTTAAATAACTTCTGAGCCAGGGAATGACATCATGAAAACAGACCAGAGACAAGAGATTGGAGGCCGAGAAACCAGTTAAGAGGCCACTGTGAGCATTTCAAGATAAGGTCTTGTGGGAGTGGGAAAGGAAGGATGGATTGGAGGGACACCATATGACAGCATCAACAGCACTTGCCACTGATTGGATGTGGACAGAGGGGGAGGTGGGAGGAATGACTCAAGGGAAGCTTCAGTAGGAAGTGTCTTGGGAGGATTTGGAAGCAGGTGATAGACTTCAGGTGGAAAGTGTTTGCAAATGGGGAGAAAGATTTACATATCAGCAGGAGTGTACTCTCAATTGATTATCATATAAAATCTGTGGAGTTTATGAGATAATCAGGCAGAAGGTATCACACTGCTTTAAAATGGCAATACCAGGGAGCAATTCCTGGTTAACACAGGGTGGGAGAGTGGAAAAAGCTCTGTGCTCTAGGGTTAAAAACTCTGGGCTGAATCGCAGGGTTTTATTATGATTTCATAGTAACTATTTGGACAAAATATTTTAAAACTCATTGTTCCAGTTTCCTTATCTATAAAATGGGGATATATAATATTTTATCTATTCTTTGGGTCTCCATGAGACTTAAATAATAGCCATTATTTGTTGAGGGCTTTGTGTTGAGCTTTATTTGTATTTTCTCATTTAATCCTTAGAAGGCACATTCTGCATTTTAAAAAAACACAAAAATTTAGTGGTTTACAACAATATCTATATTATTTGCTCACAAGTCTGCAATCTGGGCTGGGCTCAGCTCTCTGGTTTTGCTGGTCTTACGATTGGTCACTGATGCGTGTGTGCTTTCACCTGGGGGGCTGGCTGGGGGCTGGGCTCTGCTCAGATGCTGGGTAGCTGCAATTTTTTTCTCTCCACATATCTCAGAGCCTCTCCTTCATGTGGTTTCTCTAGCAAGGTAACTGGACTTCTTCCTAGTGGCTCAGGTAGAAACTTCAGCGGAAGCTTCTTCTACACCTTCTTAGGTGATGGGATGGGGGTAGGGAGACTAGCCCAGATTCACTGCTACATTTTCCTGGCTCAGGCAAATTACTGGCCCAGTTCAGATTTAAGTGGAACAACATAAGGGTGTGAATAACAGGAGGCTGGCCATTGAAGGGCAGCAGTGTAACAGACCACCACAATATCATCTCCAAATTGTCAGTGAATAAACTGTGACTTAGGGAGGCTGTTACTTGCCCAATGTAGAAGGTACAGCCAGATACTTCAAAGTCTGAGTTCTAAACCATGGGTCAACAGATAAAATTTGTATAGTGTTTTAACCAAAAATCCTTCAAGGTGGGTATTGTTATTGTCCCTAATTTACAAAGAAGGAAACTCAGGAATAGACAGCTTAAGTATCTTGCCTGAGGTGACTCAGGTTTTTTGGTCCAGAAATTAAACACTTACGCATTACATCATGCTGCCTCTTATGTATGTGTGTATGCCTCTCATTTGACTGATACACACAAGGCACCTGTAAATATTGTTTAATCTGAAGCTATTGTTGGAAGGGCTGGGATGACAGCAAATCTCTTGAATCATCCACTATCACATCTTATGGGCTGTTTGGGAACCGAGAGTCTTTAAGTTATCCTGTGATCAGGGCAATTTCCATTTCAGACATCTACTCCTCTGACCTCCACTGTCTATTTCTTGAAGTTTGGCAAGGAATGAAGACTGCATCCTTGCTCATCCATCCCAACACTGACTCTCACCTTTCTTCTGGGGGGTGAGGACCTTACGGAGTAGGGCTGGCCTCAAGTTTCCATTCTTTAATCATCAGGTCAGCCTTGGGAACCATTTGGTCCCAGTCACTTCCTCTGCTTCCAAAGCTAATTTCTTCATTGTTGCAACTGTGGTGACATCTGAGCATAGCTTGCAAAGATTCTGCTTCCCATGGAGCGACCTGCAGTGGCTTTCCCCTTCCCTGTGGTAGTCCTATGGGCTAAGAACTTGCTGCATGGAAAACACCTGGTTCCAGAGGCTCCTGAAAGGAACCATGTTCTACTTACCTTTGAAGGTGACCCACACACCTGTCTTTGTCTAAGGCAGCCCTGATGTTTCCCAGTCTGTAAGGAGTCTGGAATCAGAGCACACCCAAAGTACAGATAATAGGGGAGGTGGCTAACTTTGGTGGGCTTTACAAAATTTTGGGTAAGGGATGCAGCCATTCATTGAGTGTCCCCAAAATTCTCCTACCTTTTCCAAGGCAAAACTACGGGAAAACCTTGTTTTTCCTTTAAACTTTTCTCCTTCTTGGCAACTCAAGATTTTAATTCTGACTTTAAATCGCCCTTATAAAAAGTTGAGGTATAAATACCTGAACTTAATACAATTCTATTTTGTTTAACAAACACTTGTGTGGCCAGCCAGGCGCTGTGCAAAGTGCTTTACATACATTGCTTCATTTGATTTATTTAATAAACTTCTGTTTGAATCCAATGGGATGGGATAGGGGGGCTTCCTGGAATGTCACTTACCTCGCTGCCACCCTTCCTTTCCCGGAAATGGAGAGAGCAGGAGGGAGAGAAGGAATTGAGCTGCTCCTGAGGGTAAGGCCGCCTCCCACTTCCCGCAGCTCTCTCGCCAGGCTTGACCTCCTCCCCCTCGCTAGAGGCAGGGGGTCTCCACCCCTCGTCCAGATCCAGTCGGTGGGAGGGTAAGTGGCTTTTTCCGGGTCACTGGCGCACCCTCTCTACTCCCAGACACCTGCTTGGGTCCATCCTGGATCCAGGCTCCCAGGAGGGCGTCAGGAACATTCCAATCCTCCTACCACCCGCAAGCATGTCGCGGAGGGGGGCGCAATTGCTCTCCCCTTGCAGGACCCAGCTTTGACCTGTTTTCTTTCCAATCCCTAGTGGCCTGAGTTATCCTGTAGAAGAAACTAAGGATTGATGAATGGTTTGACGGTTTATTTACAACCCACCCGTTGACGAAGCCGCATCTCCAGCGATAGAAGCACTTTCTGGGCACCGTCTGCGCTCTAGCAGACAATTGAAAGCCACGCAGCCAAGATGCCTCCTCAACAGACCAAATATGGTCACAAGCGCTAAGCAGCCTCCCGCGGAAAGTCTGGCCTTGTTGGTGTCTCCCCGCGCCCGGGCGCACCCAGGCCCGCCCTCGGGCAGTATCGCGGGTCAGCGCTGCTCCCGGGGCGCTCGGGTCCTCGGCGCCGGGCTCGAGGGGAGGGCGTGGTGCCCGGGACCGGCCCCTCCTCGGCCCGGGCCCCTCACCCGCGTATTCCCCGCCACCTCCAGCCTTGGTTTCGGTCCACAACCCCTTGATTAAACTGGCTCGAGCCACTTTCCCTTTGATCCCGCCCCAAGTTCGTGGTAAACTCAAAGGAATGCAGATCCAGGGCTCCGCGGGAGGGATCCGCGCGGCCGGGAGGAGCGGCTGGGGGGGCACCCGTCTCCTCCCACCCTGTGAAGTGCCATCACGCCCGGGGTTTTCTGGAGCGGGGGTGGGAGGAGGAGGAGGGGAAGGAAGAGGCGGGGCGAGCGGGGGCAGGCAGCTCGGGGCTGGGAGGTCATGCATAATTCAACAGCTCCACTTTCGGGCCCGCCTCTTTCCTGGGGGTGGGAGTTTGCTCCAAACTTTGTTTATGGGATAGTCCGGGAGCTGCTGCGGCCGCGCTGTCTGCTTCTCCTGCGCCTCCTCCTCACCCAGCGCGAGCGCCTGAGGCCAGCTCGGGGGATGTGAGAGCCGAAGCCCCTCGGCTGCTAGGCACCGAGTCGGGTCGGGATCTGCCAGCCGGGCCTCGGCTTCAGCTCCGCAAGCTCGGGACGCACCCGAGCGACCCAGGCCCGACGGCAAGTTCGGGCGGGACGGCGGTGGCCGCACGCTCAGGCTCGGCTTTGCGGCGCGCCCAGGTAGTGCCCGCCGGAGCGCGCCCGCTCCCCGGCACCGTTCCAGGGCGCAGGCCCTCGGGGCTCTGGAGTCGAGACGCAGTGGGGGTGGTTCGGGCTGAGCTTTCTCTCGGGGCTGGGGGGCTGCTTGCCCTGCAAAGCGGAGACCTGTCCTTGCCACGAGCAGTTCAGCAACATCCCGAGCGCGGTTCCTGCGCCCCCGCCCGCCCTCCGCCTCCTCCCGGGGACTTCTTTGCTTCCCGAGTTGCATAATTCTCCACGCTAGGAGGGACCCCTCCCCCACCGGCCGGGCTGACGCCGAGTGTCTGGGATCTGAGGCCGACACCCCTCTGTCTCCTCGCTTTCCTCTCTCTCTATTCTCCCCCCCACTCTCCGACTTTAAAGGAAAGGCTGATCTGACCTCCCTCTCCTTGCAGAAGATGAATCCAGCCTCGGCGCCCCCTCCGCTCCCGCCGCCCGGGCAGCAAGTGATCCACGTCACGCAGGACCTCGACACGGACCTCGAAGCCCTCTTCAACTCTGTCATGAACCCCAAGCCCAGCTCGTGGCGGAAGAAGATCTTGCCCGAGTCGTTCTTCAAGGAGCCCGATTCGGGCTCGCACTCGCGCCAGTCGAGCACCGAC
>NW_007728981.1:173707-185279 GCF_000696425.1 Galeopterus variegatus | reverse complement strand
CGCCTCGTCGGGCGGCCCCCCGGGGCCCCGGCTGGCCGGCGGCGCCCAGCACGTCCGCTCGCACTCGTCGCCCGCGTCCCTGCAGCTGGGCACCGGCGCGGGCGCGGCGGGCAGCCCGGCGCAGCAGCACGCGCACCTCCGCCAGCAGTCCTATGACGTGACCGACGAGCTGCCGCTGCCCCCGGGCTGGGAGATGACCTTCACGGCCACCGGCCAGAGGTACTTCCTCAAGTAAGTCAGCCTGCAGCCGAGGGGCATAGAGTCGCGATGCCTAGGGCGCGCGTGTGCGTGTGGCGCGTGTCCTTCCACCGCTCTTTCCCGAATATTTGGAGAGCTGGAAGTAGGGGCGAGTCTCTGTGTGATGGAATTGTAAAGGATCAGAAGCAGAGGGGATTCTGGCGAGGTTCAGACAGGACTCTGGAAATTCTAAGAGGTTCAGGACATGGAAACTCTTAGACGTAGGAGAAAAAAAGGGTTTTTTTGGGAGGGAGTGGGGCGGCGGGGTGATGGCGATATTCCTATGAAACACACAGGTGACTTTGCCCTGAATCTGGAGGATTGAAACAGACTCCTTGGCACAGACTCTTGGCCCCTTCCCTGACCACTCTGAGTCAGATAACCCAGAGCCAGGTCCATTAGGATGTGACACCAAGATAGAGAAAAGTTGTGAGGCGTGGGGAGGAGAAGGGTTTTGGAGAGTAGGTGCTTGGGTCGCTAGCTTCTTTGGAAAAGCAAGCTGGAAAAGTGAACGGTGCCTGGTAGGCCTTACTGCTCCAGCTAGGTGACGTAAGGACCACACAGCACAGTGATGTAATTAGCATCTGCGGGGTGAAGTAGTTGTGGGCAGGACGAATCAATTGTGTGGAAATTGGGTCAGGAGTTGCACGTAGTAACCTAAGATACCGTCAAATCAGGAGTCTGTCTTGTCACCCTTCTTTCCTTCACATCGTTCCAGCTTTTTGATATCATGAATTTTACGTTAGATTCGAATTTTCGATTTAGACTTACAGGAAAATGCATTCTCAAACACTAGCGGAGGTTGTTTCAATTGTGGTACCCTAAAATAATTACATTCCTGAGGAGAAACCCAGATGGAACTTGAAATGTAACCAGCGAGGTCATGGGGGTCAGGCAGTCAAAGGCCTGGATGGAAGTCGTGCCAGCTGGACCACTTGGTTCCAGATTGCCTACCCTGGGCTGGCATTCACTGCAAGGAGGGAAACTCCTCTTTTAAGAGTTCATTTGGAAGCCCACATTTCTTTGGTGGAGTAGCCTTAGTTCAGAAGTTATGTTAAGGCATTACTTAGAGTTTAAAAAATAAAATTAAGCCTTTCTTTGGCACTAATATTTGATACTTTGATTACTATGAGAGGGCCCTAAGAACGAGTAAAAATAAAATTAAGCCTTTCTTTGGCACTAATATTTGATACTTTGATTACTATGAGAGGGCCGTAAGAACGAGTTCGTAGTGATAGATGAGGTTTATTGTAGCCAACTCTTTGACTCATACTGGTGACCAAATCTTATTCTGCCCCATCCCAAAGCTGTTGACATCTTGTGCAAGGAGTTCTTTTTTGTTTCTGGGGTTGGTGCAGTGCTGAGATCTGAAATAAACTTGATGGTCATTTATTTCATAACCGGTCTTGTCTGGGTTATTTAGTGATATAGATGGACGTTTGTTTGACTTCTAAATGGCTAATGGAAGTCAAGTATGAGATATAATAATGACATTTTTCTAAATGTGATATTGTTCCGAAGGATAACATTGGTTTTTGTAGTACATACAGGTCCAAAATGCGTAGCATCATGTATTAGGTTTACTTAGGTTAATACAGTTTTGAATATTTTATTGTGATTTTTATTGGAATGGACTTAGAAATAAATACAAATAGAGACCCAATAATTTTCAATAGTTTGGGGAGGGGAGGTTCCTTTTTTGTCCCATTTGATTTCTAAACTGTGTTTATGAATACACACACACACACTGACACACACACAGTGTATGATGAGTATTACTGTGGTTATTAAAAATATTAAATAAGTCCAGGGTTCCATTCCTGTACTGGCCAGCGCAAAAAAAAAAAAAAAAAAAAAGTAAGAGCAAAACAAAAAGTTCTCTTATATATGTGTTTTGAGTGAGTGGAGTAGCTCAGAACCGTTTATGAATTACGGCAGAAATGGAAGTTAGCCTTGGGTTTAGAAAGTCGCTGTAATCCATTTCTGCCCACCCCCCAGCCCCAACCACAACCACTCCCCAATCCAAAGCAGAGTGCATCCTCATTTGGTTTTGGATAGTCAATAATAACAGCTGAAAAAATGTGTCAGTAGGTTGGCTCTGTCTGATGCTATCCCTGGAAATTATCTGGCCAAGTGACTTAAGAGAATTTAAGAAATTAAGTCATCGTGACTATTGTCCTTCAGAATAAACAATCTGCCAAGAGTTCTTTGAGTATCTTTTAGAGCTTTGTTTAAAGTTGAAATAACGTAAATGTTATATGTCATACTTTGTTATACTGTCTCAAAAGGGAATGTATTTTGGTGGATTAAGTAGAAGCTTGAAAAAACGATGGCAACTGACCCTGAGTTAACTTTCATGAAGTCTCCCCATTCCTTTTCTCTGTCATCTGTGAAATGGGGCTAGGAGAAAACTTCTATTCTTGACTCTGTTGGGAGTTGAGGGCTTTATAAATCAGAAATCAAAGGATTTTAGAATTGCCAAGGGTCAGTTTTTGTTTTTTGTTTTCTTTAACTACAAAAGTGAGGTGAGGGAAGGGTGATGACATGATTTTGGAAAAGTGGTGTGGTTATTTAATGGGGGACCCTGGACTCTGTTGCCATCCACTTAGGGAGCAGTTTTCCTTTTCCTCCACCCCCACCCTTTACCCATGTCACTTCCCTAGCCAAATAATGAGCTTTACGGGAAATAGCCTGGACATCTGAGAAGCTTTAAAAAGCCTTTTGTCATTTTCTCAGGTAAGATTGTTCCTAGGTATGTGATGTAATCACTTTCTAGTACCTTCTAACAGGGTGCTCTCCTGAGCATTTGCACCTTTCCTGTGGTGCTCAGGCATTCTTTTAGGTAACACATAACCTGGATCAAATTGATCAAATGTTAAGCCTGTGGCCTCTGAAAGCTGCTGCCTTACCCTTGCTGCCCTCTAAATCTCATGAGTCAGTCTGGGGTGCGTAGGTGTTGGGCTCTTAGCAACCTGGCACACTGACTTGAACATTGATCACATTAAATTTTTTAAAAGTTTCTGCTTGTAAAAGGAATACATGGTTTTTGTACATAAACCAGAAAATGGAGAATTATAATGAAGGATATGATCTAGCCTCAGTAGAATTTTCCAGCTTTTACTTTTTTCTGCATTCTTCTAGAAAACTTTTATTTAAAAAACATAATTCTCTAAAAGATTTTATCCTATTCTTAAATATGATTCTAATTATAACATTTGGCTGCCATTCCTAATTTTTAGTAATCATTTTAGTGTTTTGCCTTTTGTGAAATGTATGGTAGAAAATTATTTTTGTCAGTGATCTGTGCACTTGGTACCAAATCCAATAGTACAGAGGACTTCTGTTGAAAAACAATGGTTTCCTTCACCTCCTCAAGGCTGACAGAGGGAAACTTTTAATTTTTAACTGTTTCTGTATTTAATTCTTAGATTGTTACCTTTTTAACCCTAAGTAATGTACTTTTACCACGATTTTTTTATCAACTTTTAACTCCTGATATGAAACTTAGAATGTAGCTCCTTAAATTAGTTTTCTTCTTCCTCTCCCAGATTTGATATTTATATTATTTTAAGTTTGTTAGTCACCTTTGTTATTTTTTGTCACCTTTTGGTACTTTTTCTGGAGTCCAATTTTGTAAGACCATGTTTGGATAGCTACAATTTACTTTTTGACAGTGACACCTTAACATTGCCAAAGCCCTGAACCCATAACCTATATTTGTGCTTTGCCCAAAAGTTGACCTTCTTACTCAAATTATTCTTACAGTTGAAAATCCATAGGCAACATTTACATGATTAGTGTTCTATAAAATGATTCGTTGCCTTGTGTGTTAGTATCCTAACCATTTTTTTTTTTTTGACAGCTGGTGGGTATGGGGGCTCCAAACCCCTGACCTTGGTGTTATAACACCACTCTCTAGCCACTGAGTAACAGGCTAATCCCTGCCTTGTTTGTTAGGATTGGATTTTAGACTAGCCCATTGGGTCTGGTGTCAGGATTCCTGGACCAGTCAAAAGAGATGTGTCCAGCACCAAAGTCAAATCAATTTTTCTTTTCACTCTTCATCAATTGTTTAAATTTGTGTCACATTTTAATTTCTAAATATTTAGACCATGGCTTTCTTAAACATTTTTTTCCAGTATTTCTAATTGCCTTTTACTGGGTTTATGCATTATTTGCCTTTATTATGGTCTCAGAAATTTTCTAGGCTCACAATCCCATCTGTTCTATCAAGTTTCCTTTTCTTAGGCTTTATGCCCAGATTTCCTGCATCTTTCTGTACCATTCTGGATTGATTGCTCTCTAGCAGAGCTGTCCTGGGACTTCTCTTCTCTCCTTGGCTGGAAGTGCTGTTTCCTTTTCCCATGTCTTCCTCTTTTTTGGTTTATGCCCACATTTTGTTGCAGTACATGCTTGAATAACTTTTAAGAAGTGGCTTGTGGGAGCTAAATTTTTCATGTCCTTTTCTATATGAATGTATGTACTTTAATAACTGTACTGCATTTATTTTCTTAAAAAAGAACAGAGTCTAGCTTGTTTTTTTCTGTTTCCCTTTGAAAATACCATGTAGCTGTTTTCTTGAAGGACCTTTTGTCATTCAAAAAATATTGCCTGCTGCCTCAGTTTCCTTGTCTGTAAAATGAGGATAGTAATACCTATCTCACGGTGATTTGAAAGATTAAATGAGAGGTAACATATTTAAAGTGTCTAGCACATAGTAGATGTTCAGTACAGGTTAGTTCTTGCCTCCCCTTCCCTCTCTTCCAACAAACATATGCTTTCTACCCAGCAAAAGCAGATGCAGAAATGTTGGCAGTATGGTAAGGTGATTTTTGGCATTTGCTTATTTCCGTGGCTCTGAATGACAACCTGGATCTGGAGTTGAAAGCTGGTTTTTAAATTTAAAATAAGGAGTTAGAGTTAATCTTCCTGTTTTAAAAAACCTACATAGGAATGCCCCTGCTGTGCCCTTTCACTTTGGCATCTTGGGCAGAGGATAACCCAGCCCTCTGAGGAGAGTCTACTTTTTAGTTTTTGGAATCTGGCTTGTAGCTACTAGTTGGGCCGTCTTCTGCGTGTGGGATGGGTGAGGGGAGGAGATGGAGAAGAGGGGAGAGATGAGGAGAGGAGGTAACTGACATTCGTTGATGAGCTGCCCTTGCCAGACAATATAGAGTCAGTGCTTCCCGGAGAGACAGCAGCACAGTCACATGTGGATGGCGACTTTTTTCATAACCCTCTACACTTTTACATATATTCTCTTAACATTCACAGTGGCCCTGTGAACAGATCAATATTATTATCTCATTTTACTGTTGAGGAAACTGAGGCTCAACAAGGTTAAGTAAATGCCCTGGGGTCACATAACAGGTGAGTGGCAGAGATGGGATTGGAATTGCGAGATTCCACAACCTGTGTTCCTGCACTTATGCATGCTGCCTCATGCCAATTATGGTCCCATAATTAGGCCCTGTAATTAGGTATCCTTGGTGACCAGATAACTCTGGAGTAGGGGAAGGACCATTAGAGTTTGCTTCTGAACGAGTCTGGGTGATCCCATTTGGAACTGTCATTGCTGGTGAGATAGAGATGATGAAAAAACCAAACAAACCAGACACAGGTAGTGCACCTATGGTGCCTATATACATTTTGTTCTCATAAAGATTTCCACCATGAGTAAATCCGCATTTGCAGTGAACACAGATGTGACAAGGAGGGTGGATGACTGAGAATTCCATCAGACCCAATTGATGTCAGGATTGAGTACTTTGCTGAGGACTTGTTGACAGGACTAATTAGATAATGTTAGTAAAGTAGTTTGAGGAAAAAAAGAGCCAGGTTGCTTCCCATGGCCTTTAAAATTGTGGCGATTGGTTAAAAATAAATTGTGGAAGAGGTTTGAGTCAGTGCTGATAAGTTAAGACTGGTAGGAGTTAGACGTTATTGTGTCCCTTCTTCCCCTTCCTTCCTTAATTAGGTATCTGACCGCAGGAGAGGGTGACAACCAATCTATGGGACAGTTTTTTTAAAAAAGGATGATTTAGAAGACTGAGGACTGAAGTAATTTGCTTATGATTGGAGGGAAAATTCTGAGGGGATGGCCTTTCTGCTGGTCTGTGGGGCATCATGAATGTTTTCATGCATTGAAATATCAATAGAGCAGTGTTTTCCAAGGGGTATACTTTGGAACCCTAGATGCTTTGTCTACAAAGGGTTCCTGGGCTAATAGGTCTGGAATATGTTGCATGCTCTGTCCCTGTCTTAGAGATTCACAATATACATTAAAAACTCCAAAGTCCCTTATTAGAAAAACTAGTTTATTTTTGTTTAAGTTAATATTTCACAAACATATGATTTTTGAACATTTTATTATAACTTTCATCTGTCAGCATCCACTCAGATATGTTCTACAGACCCCACTTTGGGAGATCTTTTTGTGACTTTATTATTTTTATAGCTGAGATTTTCATGGTTGAAGCAAGTTATACTTTCTTTTTTAAACTGTATTTTGTGTATATGTGCTATATTTTTCATTTATGTTTCTCGATTTAACAGTCAATTACTAATGCTTACTATGTGTGAGATACTAGGAATGCAGAAGTAAGAAGTGGTCCTGAATATCAGACAAGGATATAGCCAAGAAGACCAACAATTACAGTATAGTGTGATAGTATCATAATCCTGACTATTTTTAAAACTTAGTATGTGTGTATTAGAAAGATACATACCAAAATGTTTATAGTGGTCATTTCTGGGATTGTGGATGCTTTTTATTATCTAGTTTCTACCTTTCTGGAGAAATTTGGTCATTTACTTCTGCAATAAACATATATTTCTTTTTAAATCGGTAGTGGTGGGGTGAAGTTATAAAAAAATGCTAGAGAAAGAAAGTAGGGGCTGGCTGGTTAGCTCAGTTGGTTACAGAGTGGTGCTGATAACAGTAAGGTCCAGGGTTTGTCCCTGTACTGGCCAGCCACCGGGAAAAAAAAAAAAAAAAGCAAAGAAGCAAATGAAGATTGAGTGGTAGATTTGGGTAGGTGTGGGGGAATGCTTTAGTCATAGATCAGTATCAGAATGAAGTCTGGAGTTTATGTTACTAAATGGATGTTCTTTGGGAGCTGTTTGTATTTTTCTTGCTTTGGGTTATTTTCTTTAGAAATTAACTGGACACAGTAATTGCTAAAATCTTAACCAAGAATTCTTCATAAAAGTCACCTCAAGATAAAAAGTAATCTTGAGGCAAATCTTAGGTCATATGTGTTTCCCTTAGCTGCTGCTTCTTTTTCTTTCTTTTTTTAATTAGCATACTCATTATTGCAAATCATACATATTCTTTATGCCCCTTATCCAATCTCTTTTCTTCCCCCTCCCTCTCCTCTTCCCCCCTCTAATAACCATAGATTTAGCTTCTTTATTTGAGTGCTCTGCTTCCTGGACTTCTGGCTTTTGTTTAATGTTCCCTCTAGGCACAGCAGACAGTGTATAAGAAAGGAAAAGACAACATCCCCTTGCTTAGCGTGGTTAGGAGGTGAAGTAAAATAAGGGAGAACTTGCAACGTGCTTGGTGCTGGGCCCGGCCCAGTAAGCACCATTGCAAGTTCATCTTCGTTGTTATTCTCACTGTGTACATGGTGATGGGGGACGTGATCTCCCAGGGTCTTTCTTTCATGCCATCCAAAAGATCTTTAGCCTTTCAGCTAATTTACAACTAAAAATCACTGAATTCCCATTCAATGGCTTCCTGACCTCAAGAATCAGACAGTCTCTCTGGGGAGAGAAAGGGAACACAGACAAAACCACCTGGTTCCCCACCTCTGTGGTGCTGGAGCCTGGAGTGGCTTCTTGGGGTGCTGTGCTGTGCTGTGCTGGAAGCTCTTGTGAGGTGTGTCCTAAGTCAGTTGTTTCTATTATGGTTACAGGTCTGAAACTTGCAGCCACACTGCATGTCTGTCGGTCTCTCCCATTGGCTACACTCTCTGGCCTCGTGAACTTGCCACAAGCTGTTACCTGTGCCTGGAACATTATTTCCCTACTTTTTGCCTGGTTAACTCCTCTGCTACCTTCAGGCATCAGCTTAGATGCCACCTCCTGCAGGAGATTTTCCCTGACTTAGAGCCCCACCCAGTTTAGATGCTCCTGCTACTTCTCCCACAGCCCCCGTGTCTCCCCAGCCATTGCACTACTCCCATATTACTGTTTAATGAGTTTTCTTTTTGTCTTTTTTACTGACCGGTAACGGGATCGCAACCCTCGGTGTCGTGCCCCTACCGGGGACCGGCAACGGGATCGCAACCCTCGGTGTTGCGCCCGCACCGCGCTCAGCCAGTGAGTGGGAACCGGTCTCCACATGGGATCCGAACCCTCAGCGGGAGCGCCGCTGCGCTCCCAAGTGGCGCACTCTCCAGTGCGCCACCGGGCTGGCCCCATGAGTTTTCTTTTTTTAACTGCATTGTAACTTCCATGTGGGCAAGAATGATGTTTGTCTTGCTTGGCCTTGTATAACCTGAGAACAGTGCCTGGCACATAGTAGGTGCTCAATAAGGAAGGAATTTTGTAATATTTTCTTTTAGTCATTTGCACTTACAAGATCACACATGGAATTCCTCATAGGAGTCTACTATGCTCAGGCATGGAATTCCATCATATCTGTGTACCTTGGACTAAAAGTTTAGAATAAGAGCTCCAGACACTAAATGCAGTGGAGAGGAAGATGAACGGGGAAAGGTGAGTGTTTAGAGAAGTCTCTGTGAAGGTGGGGGGACATAAATGGAGCCTTGCAAAATGGGAAAGATGTAGGTAGGTGACCAGACAAGCCTTCCAGGAAAGAGGGGCTAGGAAGAGAGGTACAGAGCAGAAATGTGGAGGGTGTATTTTTGAGACCAAGAAGAGCCTGGCCTGATCTGGGTTAAAAGGTAAGTGTTGGTTGGTAGATGGTTATGCAGCCCATTGAGGCTTTGGAACCTCAGCTAGCATGGGCACACTGATCTTTTGCTGATAAATGCCAATGTCTTCACCCCTTAATTTTGAGATACGCCAATCCTATCTTTATCTGACTGTAGTGTAAGACCCCACCATTGTCTCCTATGTTGAAATCTTCCTAGTTGGGAGCTAAGCATTTTATAGTGATTTAAAAGAATCTGGAAATGGTAGAGCCTTTCCATCCATCCATCCATCTGTCTGTCCATAGATCTACCTGTCTATTATGTATTCAATTTAGCGAGTGCAGTTCCAAAACGGTGGGTGGTCTTTGCTTTCTAAGTTATGGAATACCAGGCTACCCTTGACTCAGGCCCACCCCCACTGAGTCTGCCATTTCTGCTTGTAAATGAATAGCTTTCAGGTCTGATTGTTCCCAGAATACTCTCCTGTGGTTTTGGATAGTTTTTCAGTTCCTCTGAGGATGATCATCTGGGCACAGACAAAATTGAGATTTTGTAACCACAGTCATCTCACCAAGGCCCACCTAGGCCTTGTCCCCTGAAGATGCCTGGCCTCTGCAGCGGTGGCCTTCCTCTCAGGGGCGTGCTTTCTAACCTCACAAATTAAGGTTTTTAGATAACTTCTTTAAGTTAAAAAAAAAATGTTTTTGAATAGGTAATAATGTAAATGACAAAAAAGTTTAAATAGTACAAAAGCATATACTATGAGAAGTCTTTCTTTCACCCTCCCCTCCCCAAAGCATGAGTTTCTTTTGTCTTTCCAGAGAAACTGTGTGAGTACAAGCATGTGTAAAAATGGTAGTGTGCTCTGTACACCCTCCACACCCTCCTTTTTTCACTTAATGTATTTTGGGGTTTATTCCCCTTCCATACATAAACATCTGCTTTATTTCTTTAAGAACTACATAATATTCCATTACTTGCGTGTACTATACATTATTTTAACTGGTTCCCTGTTGACAGACATTTAAATTGTTTCTGACTTTCTCTTTTTAATTATAAGTATTATATATGCCCAAACACTACTAGAGGGAGGAAAATGGGAAATAAATTCTTCTGCTCTTCCCTGGATTCTCTATTTAGAGAGAACCATTGTTAACACCTTATAAAAAAATATTCTTTGTACAAAGAACAGCTTTCTGGCTCCTATTTAACTTATTACCTAAGTAGCTTGTCTGTTATCTAATACATCTATCATCTACTGTCCTATCTATCAATCAATCTCCCTATTCTTATACAAGGCTCATACATGGTCTGGAAAGTGTACTGACCAGTTAGAATGGGTGCCCAATCAATCAGAATGGGTGGCATTCCAGTGTGAAGTGGCTAATCATCAATATATATAATCACACACATATTATGTAATCATATATGTCTCAGTGCTATTCAAAGTGTGGTCTGGAGATCGAAGCCAGTGTGCACATGTAACTGGCCCACAAGCAACCTAGATATAGAAGTCCAGAAAAAGTTTAGAAACTTTTAGCAAACAGGCATTGCTGTGACATCCAACCACGTGATTAGTGGAATTGTCTTGTAGAACAGGGTAGTTTGGGTGTGTCAAACTTGTGTGGTGAGTCACATGTGGCCTGAACCACGTATAAGCCATCCACAATAAGACTACATAGTAGTCTCGACAGACTGAAAATAAAAACACTGGTAGTTCATTCACTACAGATAGTTTGAGAAGCACTTATTTGTCTCTCTCTTAATTCTATCTATCTGCTATCTATCTATCCATCCATTCATCTATCCACCCATTTACTTATATATTATTTTATTTTTTCATCCATACTTAAAACTATCTTTTATGTATCAACCAACCAATTAATCATACCTTTCATTAACCTAAGAATAATAAATCTAAGAGTTTGAATAATGAGTCTCAAAATGGCACAAAGGTGCCATTTTGTATATGATGCCATTTTTGTATATGATGTATTTTCTAGGACATAATATATTTTATGTCTATGTGGCCCCAACACTTACTCCTTGTTTTAAAAATATGTTTTGTCACACCCCAATTCTGAACTCTGTTGATAAATCCAATTTCTGTTCTTTTTTTGTGACTTGTCTAACTGCAAGCATTGTCAGCTACAGACACAGGAATCAAAACATGGTGACTGGAGAAAAATACACATGTGGGATTGTTTATTAAAAAATATAGTTCTTTGTGATGGCTTTTCTGCAAATATTAAGATTCTCAATGTTTGCCTTTCTCCCAATTTGCACGTGAAAAACATTTCTTGGCCTAGGTGTTCAAAGATTGAGGCAGTGATGGTAATAACCCATCAAAGAGTAGAAAACACTAGCAAATGATGGGTGTGACTAAAATGAAAAGACGTAGCTTTTACTGACTCGATTTTTTTTTTTTTTTTTTTTTTTTTTTTTTTTTTTTT